>NW_020539880.1:0-190000 GCF_003426905.1 Ctenocephalides felis
TTTTGAACTGTCAATTTTTTTTTCAAAAATCATAAATTTTTTTTTCTCGAGTTTTCCATAAATTTTGACATTTGTCATTTTAGTGTTTTGTTTTTTTTTTTGGCCATTTTCTGTCAAATTTTTTAGAAATTTATATAAATTATATATTTATATTTTAAATTTACTTTTCAAAATTTTCTATAACCTAAGTTGGATATATATGCACACGTTGAGCCAATAAAATTTAAAATCGGTCCAGTAGTTTGGGCGTCCATCGCGAACCAACATCGTGACACGAGATTTATATATAATATATATATATATATATATATATATAACATATATATATATATATATATATATATATATATATATATATATATATATATATATATAAACTAAGTTATTTTAAAATTGGAGTACACTCATCAATCTTATCTTCCCTTTGTATTGAAATCATTGTATTATTATCTAATTCTATTTTTTTTGCGACACAGTTTGAATAACTTACTCCTTTGCCGATCACAGACAATTTCCTTTGGAATAGAAACTCCAGATCGCACAAATTCCATTAGGCGCGTCTGTATGGCTACCGTATGATGCGCTTCTGATAACATTTGAGCCACTGGAAATGTTTCACTATCGGTAATAACTACACATTGATATAAAAATATGTTTTTAGTCAGTTGTTCATCGAAACGGTTTATTTTCTCTACGACTCCCTCGGTTGCATCGATTATTAAACAAATGTTTTTTTATTATAATTGTTATATAATTGTTTCTGGAAATTCGTAAAGTAATGAACAACAAATAAATTTAATCCAGTATTAAGTATTGAGTTGTTATATTCGCTATGTTGCATATATTCCAGGGATCTAAGGGGATCCTTGAATGCAAGCAATTTCTTTTTCGACTCGTACTTCGCTTGTTTCATTACATGACTTGAATACAAGATTGGAAGATTCATACCATCATTTTGTATTATCTTATTAGCCTTCTCATTTTCAAAGATTCTGGAGCTTTTATTGTTAATATAAAGTTAATTTCCTATTTGTTCACGTTCAGAATCTTTTAATTGTCGAGTACCAAAATGAATTTACATTTAAAGCTAGGTTACAAAAATTTTTGATGCAGTGAGTAGATTGTTTTGGAGTACCCAACAATGTTCTAGCATCAGCAGGAGAACACATTAAATGTGTTCTCCTAACCGTTTTAGACACCATAGTTTGTAACTACTTTGTTAAAGATCGCAACGTTGTACCTCCGCATTCATTGAACCAAATTCTCAGCTCGCTTTGTAATGGCAATTTTTCCTCTATCTTGTTATCGGAAAACGCTGTATTTTCGTCACATACTGTGGTATGTAAATTAGAGCGGACAGCTTCATCAATTCTGCTGGTGTTAGTATTGCCATTTAAATTCGCCCGAAGTATAGGGTTTTCGCATGCGGGGTCTTTATCACTTCCATTAGTACTACTAATGGATTTACTCGACTTCTCAGTTAAGGAATTTTGCACAAATCTGTATTAATATAATGAATAGAAATGATATATTTTATTATTAGCTTTGCATTTACTAGTTTAAATGGTAAAATTCCAGTGGTATTTAATTCTTGAAAAATTTTTGATTACTGTTTGCTACAAGTACTAGGTGTTACATCATGATCTGAAACCACAGCACTCTCTTCACGTGTGATTTGCTGAGTATTAGTTTTTGGACGTTTGAGTTCTTGTTTGTGTATAGTAATATTTTTGTCATTAAGTATTGTGTTTCGTTGATATTGAATATTTGAGATTTCAAAATATAATATCAAAATATAATAATAAATGAAATGTATGAATAGCAACGGAATCATGTTATAGACTTCGTTATCTAATTCATTACGCAATTTGAAAAATATTTAATGTATTTATTTTAATTAACGTAATTTAATAAAATATAGTATTTATATATTTATTTGAAATAATATTGAAATTCACTGAAAAATTTTGTCAATCATTTATTGAGAAGTGAATCCTCAGATTTGATAGTCATTATTTTATTCCTACCGGTGAAAATTTGATAAATCATTTTTTCTTATATTTATAACTTCCGAAATTTGTATTATTTGATTTATTTGGAGAAACCATTGCCATCTTTTGTTTCTCTTCGTTCATTGTAAAATTAGTTATGATGTAAAATTGATTGAACACTAAATTTGTGTAAAATAATAATATACTATTATATTGATAAACGAGAAATTGAAGGAGCACATATTGCCCTCCTATATTTTATGTTATTAATAGCGATGCATTATGGACACTGATCAAGGATACAACGCAAGTGAAGTCATGCAAGTGTAGTGAAGGAGTGGAAGCGGGTTGTGAGAAACGAAAGGGGAAAGAGAAACAGAGAAGAAATATAACGAACGAAAGATTCTAAAACTGTATAGAATTACTTATCATGAAATTTATGATGACTTTGTAACTGTCATGTAAGTGATGAGTTTGTTTACACAAGAAGTATTAAGGGTTTTAAGTAAAGACTCAACTATCTTTCTAAGGTCACAATTTTTTTCAATGTAAAGGATGGAAAGTGTGGTTCAGGTTTATCATATGTTCTGAAAGCATCGTTTTGAATTGATTTGGGTTTCTAGAATTATATATATATATACTAGCTGACCCGGCAAACGCTGTTTTGCCATCAAAAATATTTTTCCGCATTGCAAAAGTTCTTATAATATACATGATATATTCATAATAATGTTATATTTTTATTACACGAATTTCTTTACATTTTGATAATTAATTCGAACGCATCATAGTGCTTTGTTTATTAACTTCCCGTAGGGTAAGTTATTGTAATGGGCCGAAAATCGGAATTGAAAATTTTTACATTTCTCGACGTTTTGAAGGTTTCTGAACGTTTTGGCATACCTCAGAAAAAATGGATGTGTGTGTGTGTGTGTGTGTGTGTGTGTGTGTGTGTGTGTGTGTATGTATGTATGGATACAAATTTCCAGTCACGTTTCAGGGCGCACGGATCAACCGATTTGAATGGTTCAAAAAACATTCGATTCCTATTGATTGGGAAAAGAGCTGATTAGTTTTTGGCAAAGGCAGGTCCAGCCGTTTCGGAGATACGGAGCAAAGAGTGCAGAAAATAGAAATCGAATTTTTGAGCGAACGGAGTATCCGATTTGAATGATCTAAAAAACATTCAATTAGTAATGATTGGGAGAAGTGTTTATTAGTTTTTGGCAAAGGCAGGCCCAGCCATTTCGAAGATACGGAGCTAAATATGTAAAAATGGCAGTTTTTGAGAGAACTAAGCGTCCGATTTAAATGATTCAAAAAACTTTCTGCTTGTCTTAACAAAGTAATTGATTTTGAAAAAAAAAATTTTGTTCCATTTTTTTTTTTTTTTTTTTTTTTTTTTTTTTTAGTGTTTTGTATATCGAAAATATTTCAGATTTTATTTTTAATTCTGACTATAGTTCTAATATACTTTAGAAATAATTTCAACTCTGCAATTTGGTTTATATAATTCTTATAAATATTACACAATGTTACAATATTTATAATAATCTATTTGAAAACATTCAGTATTCCTCAAACATTTCGTTACGGTGCGGGAAGTTCCAGCAATTTGCCTTAAGGCACGATGCCATAATTGCCTCAAGACAGAATTCCACTTACAGCTAGTTTTAATTTTATTTATGTCAAATAGTGAAATATTTTTAATCAATGAATAAATTAGATTTTAGTCTGAATCAGCGCAGTACTATTCTCTAAATATATAATTTTTATATAAATATCAGATTTTTTACTTTTGCATTTAATTTAAAAATATTGAATGTCAATTTCATATATCCAATATGCACTAAATTTTTAAATGCCAAAATATTTCCTTTTTGGTTCGAAATTTAATATAATATGATATAATTTATATCTATAATTTGATTGCCAATATTGCCTATAACATAACTTGGAATAATTAATTTATTTGTATCTTATTGAAGTCGTTAAAAATTCATTTAATTTGTTTATGATTAATGTTAAATTCAATATGTCGCTTTTTTATTGTGATCTATAATGTTTTAGTCACTTATCATATAAATTTTCGACTGCAAATTGATATTCATACTATTCCTGAAACTAACATGGATAAAGTTCTGAGAAATCCGAGTCCAAATCTATAAAATGTTTGATTTTTGGCACTTTTATTAATTTTTTATCAATTTTTGTACTGTAAAATAATGGATGATTATTTATCAAAATTGTAATATTTAGACTATAATTTTAGATATATACTTTTTATTTTGGCATTGAATTATTTTCATTAAAATCAAGTGAAACATAAATATATTTATTTGATATTTATATAAAACATATAATTAAAATATGCATTAAAATCATATTGTCTATAAATAATATGTCATTTTATAAACAGTATTTATTACTTTGGTGCTTGATATGGGTATGAATTTGTAATAAAATATATTCTTTCAGACAAATAGTTAAAAACTTGTTATAATTTTCAAAATTATTTGACATTTCATACTTCAAAAATTAATTCACTCGCATCATAGCGTTTTGTTTATTATACTTTTGTCATGTCAAATACGTCAATATTTATTTATTATAAATTAATAATTATTTTAAGTGATCAATGAATATATTATATGCTTGTTAAATTCATAAAAAAGTGCAAATTCAACACGGGAATATTGTGGAAATAAATATTTTTTTACATAAAGATCTGATTTTTGACATTTGCATTTCATTTCAAATTAATTATAACTGTCAAAATATTTTCTTTTGGATCGAAATTTAATATAATATGATATAATATTTAGTTTGTCTAGTTTATTTTTGTCAGATTGCAATGATACCTTCAGATTGTACTATTCCATTTAAGAGGTTACAATTTTCTGTATGATTAACGTTTGCGATGGCAATCAAAATTTATCTCAACTCATATAATAATAATAATTTATTTTAATTACACAAATTTCTTTACACTTCGATAATTAATTCCAACGAATGATGCAGGTGTTTTGTTTATTTTAATTTTGTTTATGTCAATTTTTTTTAAAATTAATGAATAAATCAGGTTTCAGTCTAAATGAACAAATCAGTATCTTTATCTGAATATACAATTTTTTATATAAATATTTGATTTTTTACATTTTCATTTAATTGAAAAATAGTGAATGTCAATTTCATATATTCAATATGCAGTATATTTGTAAATGTCAAAATATTTCCTTTTTGGTCGAAAATTAATATATGATATTTATTTTACAATATTGTGTTGTATCTATAATTTGTTCGGCAATATAACTTGGAATAATTAATTTATTTGTTTCTTATTGAAGTCGTTAAACATTTTTTTGTGAAATGTCAAATTTTTGTTTATGATTAATTTTAAATTCAATATGTCGCTTTTTTATTGTGATCTCTGATCTATAAGGTTTTGATGAAGTTTTGGTATCCGAAATAATTTGGTAAGCTAATCAAATAAATATAAATTGTAAATCTATTTATATAATTATTTTCATAAATTTTGACAAATGACATTTGACGATTTTCATTTATTCAAATTTATAAACATTGACTTTTAATTAGATTCAAAACTATAAATTGTTTTTTTTTTTTTTTTAATTTTTATTTTCAATAAAACTATAAATTGTGATTTTGAATATAGCATTTCATCTAATTTGGATATAAATGTTGGATATATCTATATATGTACATGTTTTTGAATTATATTTTCTGAACTGTCAATTTTTGTTTTTCAAAAATCATAAATCTTTTTTTCTCAAATTTTCCATAAATTTTGACATTTGTCATTTTAGTGTTTTGTTTTTTTTTTTGGCCATTTTCTGTCAAAATTTTTTGAAAATATTTATTTTACAATATTGTTTTGTATCTATAATTTGTTAGGCAATATTTTCTGTAACATAACTTGTAATAATTAATTTATTTGCGTCTTATTGAAGTAACTCGTTAAACATTCTTTTTTTTATGAAATGTCAAAATTTTGGTTATGATTATTTTTAAATTCAAGTGCCGCTTTTTTATTGTGATCTCTAATCTATAAGGTTTTAATGAAGCTTTGGTTTCCGTAATAATTTGGTAAGCTAATCAATTAAATCTAAATCATAAATCTATTTATATAATTATTTTCATAAATATTGACAGATGTCATTTAATTTTTTTTTTTATGTCAACATTTATTTAAATTTTTAAGCATTGATTTTTAATTAGATTTAAAACTATAATCAGTGATTTTGTATGTAGCATTTCATCAAATTTGGATATAAATGTTGGATATTTCTATATATGTACATGTTTTTGAATTTTATTTTTTGAAATGTCAATTTTTTTTTTCAAAAATTATATATCCAAATTTCCTTTAATTTTGACATTTGTCATTTTAGTGTTTTGTTTTTTTTTTGGTCATTTTCTGTCAAAATTTTTAGAAATTTATAAAAATTATATATTTATATTTCAAATTTACTTTTCAAAATTTCCTATAACCTAAGTTGGATATATATGCACACGATAAGCTATTAAAATTTAAAATCGGTCCAGTAGTTTGGGCGTCCATCGCGAACCAACATCGTGACACGAGATTTATATGTTGATTAACCCTCTTGTATTTATATTGGGAACTTTCATCAATGTAACAACTATTGCAATCATTGCAGTCCAACCTGTAAACAGAATCAGTAACCCTATCAGCAGCAGTTTTTTATTTAAGAGAAGAAAAAAGGCAGCTGAAAGTGTTGTCAAAACTGAAAACCAAATAAAAATCTTCAGCGGCAAATAACTTTCTTTAAAAATAATAAAAATCGCTTAAGAAAGGTAAACAAATAACACTTTTATATTTATCTAAAGAGGAAGAATTAGATTTTGAAAAAGAATTGTTAAGATAGGAAGAACTGTTCAAATTGTTTTGTAGAAACTCTAATCTATTTTTAATGACGTTATTAACTAAATATGAAGGATAAGAATTATTATTCAAAACAGAACGAACTAAAGATAGGTTTTTTTCCCAAAAAATCTTATCACATAACAAAATGGTCCTATCTTTTAAGGAAATGACAACTGAAATTTTGATAGAACGAGAGTGATAGGAAAAATAATTTAAATGTCGACCAGACCAAGTTGGGTTTTAGAACCAGTCAGTGAGGATGACATTATTGTTTCTTGTAAGTTTTAAGTCTAAGAAACTAATAGAATTACTAACTTCAAGTTCACAAGTGAATTGCAAATACTTATTAAAAGAATTTAAAGTGTGGGATACATAATTCTTATCTAAACACAAGGATGTCATCAACATATCTATAATAAACTAGCCGACCCGACAGACTTCGTCCTGTCAAAAAAATTTGTAATGTGGCGGTGTTTTGCTCCTACTTTTTTTCTATTCTTTGCAAAAAATTATCCTGAACAGAACCGTCACCCTGGTAATAATTCCGTGTGAATTAAAAATAATTAAATAAAACACTATATGCATTTAAAAGCAAGTAATTTTAATCATGTAAATCATAATTCAAAAATCAATTCAATTTTTATTGTAGTGTTTTGTGATAAACAATGTTTTTTGTTTGATTACCTGGCGCATAGACAAACAAATCTGATGGTTTTCCAATACATGAACAGACAACATACAATTTTCCATGTGAGAAACAAGGGTTTTCCAAATTAATACCACAAACACTTAATGATACCATAAACGCACTGGAAACTGTAGTCGTTTAATCTCAAATGGCACATCAGTCGGAATCATTGGGATGCACGGTGCGAGAACATCTTCTGCTTTATACTATCCTTTCAATATAGTTGCTTCCATCACGTTGTTTGGTAGTTTTTTATCGCTAACCTTGTGCCATTGCAAAGGCGCGGTTGGTCGATATTTCGCAACATTATAATTGCCGATCCAACCTTTAATTGAAGATTGTGAGGTGGCAATCCTAGCAAATCCAGCGAGTTTACAAACTCCGGTGGATCGTCTTGGTTAGTTGCCGAATCAACTGATTCGCCTGTAATTTGTTCTTGAATTTTGAAATTTAATTTACAACAATGTTTTTGGCTGCCACCCATACGGGAAAGTACCACGGGCCCAGGCTCGGCCCAGGCTTGGCCCAACTATGTACAACTCTGGGCCAAGCTTGTAAGCCAAGCTTGGCCCAGCATTGGTAGAAATCTGGAGTGATAACGATGGGCCAAGCTTGGTTGCCAGGATTGGGCCAGGCTTGGTTGCCATGTTTGAGCCAGGCTTGGGCTAGGCTCGATTACCATGACTGAACCAGGCTTGGGCCAGACTTGTAAGCCAAGCTTGGCCCAGCATTGGTAGAAATCTGGAGTGATAACGATGGGCCAGGCTTGGTTGCCATGACTGAGCCAGGCTTGGGCTAGGCTTGGTTGCCATGACTGAGCCAGGCTTGGGCTAGGCTCGATTACCATGACTGAGCCAGGCTTGGGCCAGACTTGTGTGCCAAGCTGGGCCCAGCATTGGTAGAAATCTGGAGTGATAACGATGGGCCAGGCTTGGTTGCCATGACTAAGCCAGGCTTGGGCTAGGCTCGATTACCACGACTGGGCCATGGTTATTTGCCATGACTGCGCCATCCTTAATTGCCACGACTGGGCCGGGCTCGGTTTCCGGAATGCAAATTAAATTATTTTTATTCTATAGACAAAAATGTAAGAGCTTATGAATTGGACAATGACGTTTATTGAACCTAAATAATCGGAATTAAAACGAACATTGTCCAATATTAAAATTTAATATAAGAGGTGTTCAGAATTTTAGTTATAATTAAAATCTTTTTTCTTTTAAAAGAACTACAAAAAAGAATTCTTTTTCTTTTCTGCCATTTTTTGCACATTTATCTTCGTATATCCAAAACGATAGGACCTGGCTTTGCCAAAAACTTTGTTTTTTGGATGATTCAAATTTGACGAAAAATTGTATCCACACATACATACACACACCCACACATCCATTTTTTCTAAGTATGCCAAAATGTTCCGAAACCCTGAAATGTAAAGATACGCAAAAAAAAATCCATTTCGATTTACGGGAAGTCAATAATACTAATAATAGTAGATACACATTGACAATAACTTATTACTTTTTATTTATATTTATAGTTAAATTACATTAAGTTAAATTAGTTAAATTTCATTATTAATAATACGTAATTAAATTACGTCCGCTGAGCATGTCCACCACCTTCTCTGTCTATTATTCGGTAACGATTGATATTTTGTCATAATGAATTCTGAAACAATAATAAACAACAACAATAATAATAATTATAATAATAATAGTTGATAAACAAATATTTAAATAAAACAATAACTTACCATAATTTTGTAAGGTTCAGTTTCTCTAAAACTTTTTCCTCGCCTTTTATTTTACGTCCAAACCCACTGTATTGCAGCTGAACTTTTTGTTTTATACATTTTCCATTATTTTATGAACATCTTTGACCGATCCACTAGAACTCAATATCACAAATAACTGACTGAAGCAATATCACACTTTCGTCGGTATATTATTAGTTTTAGATTAGTGAACATTAGATAAATCGAGTCAGAAAAAATATGGAATTTATAGAAAAGTTTAAAGATTTAACTAATATTGAATTTTGAAGTATTTAATACGTAAAAGTTATTTTATCATATACTTTTTATTATATGCAGTAGCGGCGCTAGGCGACTGCCGACGGCCTCGCAAAAGGCCCCGGAAAGTTTTTAATTATTTAAAGTTTAGTTAATTTTTATACTAATTTGCGAGTAAAGAAGGTGATTAATGATTTACGGGCACTATCATGTTACTGTCTTATATTTTATAGACGCTATCTAATATCGTCTGTCAACAGTGTAGGTTAATCTAAACAACTTCGCCCGAGCTAATTCTATGATTGTTTATATTTGTGTATTTCTTAAGTGAGCGCAATGTAAATGATTGTTCTTCTTGGAATAAATACGAGTTGGTATCTTAACGTATCCAAACAGTAATTAAATATTCGAGGAATGAAATTAATCAATGATCAATAAAAATTTATCCATTAGATAATACTAAAAACTCTTAATTTAAAAATAATCATGGTTTCACACCGTCAACACAAGCAATATATTTTTTGAATCATTGTATTGGGATGATCAGTTTTTTCAAAAACTGCATCACCAAATTGATAACCTTTTAAACTTTTTTTGCCTCTCCGAAACCGCTGAACCTGCCTTTGACAATTTTCCAACAAGAATCGAATGTTTTTTAAATCATTTAAATTGGTTGTTCCGCTCCGACATCGTCGACAAAAAATTAAAGATTCTTAAAAAAACGACATTTAGACATTTCTGAACCAATTTTGAAAATTAAAAACGAAAAGTTTCGAAAGTTTACAGTTGGCGATCGTGCTGAATAGTTTTTCGTAAAGATCGGCCGTACCGTTTCTTCGGAAATTTATTGTAAAAATCTTTATTCAAAAAAAATTCGTATAGAGATAAAAATTATAGTCTCATCTAACATACATTTTATGGAACTACGATTTATTTAACACATTTTCATTATATTTTCATTTTGTCTTCAGAATTACTTGAATGATCGAAAAAACAAAATGTTTGCTAATCAAATAATTTGGAAAAAACAAACTTCTTCGGAATAATTATTTCATTTCAGTGTTTTTCTAATAGCTGGAGAACAAACCATTTTTGCCGAAGAGTTTGTTTATTTTAACTTGTATAACTTTTGTCTATTTCAATTGGTGTATTTATCTGATTAAAAATCAATATCATTTACAGTTATAGTAATCGCAAAAAAATCAAAAATGAAAAATTTTATATGTCTACATTTTATATATTAAGACGTTCCAAAAATACAGGGCAAAAAATGCCAAACTGATTACATTTTTAGGAAGGCAGGTCTAGCGGTTTTGGAGATGCAATAAAAGTAGTAGAAAAAAAGCCATTTGGCGAACAAAAATGATCAATAGACATATGCACATCAAATTATCAGATATTTTATAAAGATTTTAATAAGTACAAATTTTGTTTACATTACTACGCGTTCCGTACCAATGTAATAACCGTTAGACTGCAACGCGGCATTTACGCGCTTCGATATTTCATCTCTAAGCAGCTAACGCAACGTGATTGCTTTGAAAAAAAGCAATTCGAAATCTTCAACAAAATATTTCGAATTAAATAAAAGTCAATTTCCCTCACTTTTCAAATTTTTTATAGCTTTTCCAAAATTTAAATTATGGCACGAAAAGTTTCAGCAATTTGCCGTAAGGCAAGATGCCATGCACCCCTAGTCAACTTGCAACTGGTAAAAAAGGGGGGCCTCGCAAAAGAATTTCGCCGACGCCCACGCGTGGTCTAGCGCCGCCACTGATTACATGTTTAATTAAATTTAAACAATTAACTTTAATAAAGAAGGAGACGTTATCCAAGTTATTATTAAATTCTCGTAGATTACACGAGTCTGTATCACTAAGATCATTATCCTCATTTTTAAAACTGATTGTTAGCACTCATTTGATTATTGACACCTTTCCTGCTAATAATTGGATTAGTTTCTTTATTTAAAACTTTTGTTTTTTTTATTTAACGCACGCCACCTTTGAACTCTTTAGACGAGATTACTTTAAACGGCAATCAATAATAAAAACAAATATGACTTCGAGACTAGTCGTTAAAAATTGACGGACTGCATAACACACGATGTATAAGCGTAGTTTACAGACTGAGCATCGATACTATAAGCCGTTTACAACAGCCAAGTATGGCTGACGACTGAGCGTTAAACCAAAATACTCGAATCATGCCGTAAATAACCGAACGTACGACAATCTTGGTCCAAGTCTGGGTAATCATTGGCATGGCCAAGGCTGGGCTACCCAGTCTTGGACCAAGCTTGGATAATCATTGAACGGCGAAGGCTGGGTTAGCCAGTCGTGGCCCAAGTCTGGGTAATCATTGGCATGGCCAAGGCTGGGCTACCCAGTCTTGGACCAAGCTTGGATAATCATTGAACGGCGAAGGCTGGGTTAGTCAGTCGTGGCCCAAGTCTGGGTAATCATTGGCATGGCCAAGATTGGGTTACCCAGCCTTGGACCAAGCATGAATAATCATTGAACGGCCAAGGCTCATCATCAATGTAAATTTTTACAGCTAAAGTATATATTTTAACACATTATAAAATATTTAATAAAAATTTTGTGTGATTATGGATACAAACTACCGACTTTCTGTTACAAAGGTTGACAATATTCTGAATATGTAAAATATGTGTGGGAATATTTAAATACAAAATTATAAGTACCAACAGCTAAAGGCATAAGTATAACGTTAACAAAAAGAGCGAGCGCTTTGCATAGTATTATCAACAAATATGAAAAATAAAATAAAATGAAGAAATTAAAACTAGTTGGTTTGGTATTTAGCCTTGAGGCAAGTTACATGAACTTCCCGAAATGTGTAAATAATCGACTTAATCAAAAAAAAATGTGTAAATAATATACTTCATTAATCCTACTTTAAAAAAAAACGATAATAATTTTAGCAAACTTTGACGAATTTTTAAAATTAAACTACTTGTCGTTAGGCCGTAATATTACAGTAAGTTCTATAAGACCATGATGTATATCGCCAAAAAAAATTCCATGAAAATCGGCTTAAATTTTTTTTTCAACAGTTAATTACAAGAAAACGGCTCGGTAGATTTTCACCTAAAATTAATCAGTACCATTCCCAACTAATATCTTTCGAACAGTTTTTGATTTTTTAAAATCGTTCGGTAGGATGAGCTTAAATGTGGATGAAAAGTTTTTTTCAAATTACAAAGAAACGGCTTGGCAGATCGTTGCACAAAACTGACAAACGATAGTCCTCACCGAAATACATCAAATGGCTTTTAAATTTCTAAAATCGGTTCAGGCGTTTTTGAGAAAACGTCGATCAAAAGTCTAATTTTGACAAATACCAAAAAGACCATACTGATTTTTGCAAACTTTGACGAATTTTTAAAGCTGAACCAGTTGTCGTAGGGCCGTAATATTTTAGTATGATCTAGAAGACTATGGTATCTATCGTCAAAAAAATAATCATAAAAATCGTCGAATTTTTTTTTTTAAAAACTTTATTACAAGAAAACGGCCCGGCCGATCTCTACCAAAAACTAATCAGCACGATTCCCAACCAATATCTTTCGAACGGTTTTTGAATTTTCAAAATCGATTCAGAATTGCGGGCTAAAACGTAGACGAAAATTTTTTCACTTTTCTGCTATTTATGAAGAAACGGCTTGGCCGATCGTCGCACAAAACTGACAAACAATAGTTCTCGTTGAGATACATCGAATGGCTTTTAAATTTTTGAAATCGGTCCAGCCGTTTTCGAGAAAACGTCGATTTACGGCAAAAAATCTGTTCACATACACACACACACACACACACATACACACACACACATACTTTTTCCAAATTTGGTCTCATTCGATTCAGAATGGCTTGAAACGTCGAGAAAACATAAAATTAGCGAATCGGATTTTTTGATGAAAACTTAAACTTCTCCTTCGGTAAGTTAATAAATGACTAAAAATAATAGTCAAAAAACTTCATACATTCTTAATAAGATTGAATCATGTTTTATACAACTATATGAAATCAAGTAAAAAATTGTGTGTTAATACATATATATATATATATATATATATATATATATATATACGGATTAGCCAGTCGCAGCCCAAGTATGGTTAATCATTGGCACGGCCAAGGCTGGGTTGCCCAACCTTTGACCAAGTATGAATAATCATTGAACGACCAAGGCTGGGTTAGCCAGTCGTGGCCCAAGTCTGGGTAATTATTGGCATGGCCAAGGCTGGGTTACCCAGTCTTGGACCAAGCATGGATAATCATTGAACGGCCCAGGCTGGGTTAGCCAGTCGTGGCCCAAGTATGGTTAATCTTTGGCATGGCCAAGGCTGGGTTACCCAGTCTTGGCCCAAGTCTGGGTAATCATTGAACGGCCAAGGCTGGGTTAGCCAGTCGTGGCCCAAGTATGGTTAATCTTTGGCATGGCCAAGGCTAGGTTACCCAGTCTTGGCCCAAGTCTGGGTAACCATTGAACGGCCAAGGCTGGGTTAGCCAGTCGTGGCCCAAGTATGGTTAATCTTTGGCATGGCCAAGGCTGGGTTAGCCAGTCTTGGCCCAAGTCTGGGTAATGGTTGGCATGGCCGAGGCTGGGTTAAGTAGCCCGGCCCAAGCCTGGCCCAATACTGGTATGCCGAAGCTAGGTTTCCCATTACTGGCCCAAGCTTGGCCCCTTTGTCAAGTCTGGCGGTTTCCTGCATGGGCAATAATAATACGTTAATTAATAGAAAGATATTTCTATGTTTATATAGATATATTAAAAATTAGATTATCAAAAACTACACAAAATGTCATGACATAGATCATTGTTTTTTCTACAAATTTCGTTGCCTACTCGATTAAAAAAGAAAAGGGCTGTTTAAGAAAAGGGCAAAGGGTGGTCATATTCAAGAAAATGGACTGCAGTGACATTTTAACATTTTCATTGCTAATTAGTCTATCATTTCTCACAAATTGGTTACAAATCAGTCACTAAATATTAATACTACGTAGAATGTACAAAACCAACTTGAATAAAATTATTTTTATATGAAAAATTTAGCTACAAACTCAGAAAATGAGATTTTTTTCATGTGTCCGGAAACTTTTGGCCTGTACTTTATATATATATATATATATATATATATATATATATATATACTAGCTGACCCGACAGACGTTGTTCTGTACTCATTTCTACAATTTTTCAATTTTTTATACTAATATTTACTGCTTAGTTAAAAATAATAATTACTGTTTTTTGAATTACTATTTACACCAATATATGAGTGATGTTGAATGTAGAACTATTTCAAATAAAATGATTGTTCTCAATTCCCACAGTTAACACTTTAATTATTCATTTAACAAATATTAAAAAATGTTCAATAAAATTGTATATTAAAAATTATACACTGCGATTTATAGAACAAATTTATTTCCAATAGCTCAATTTATTTTATTGCATTTAAGGGTTATATAGTATTTTTAGTCATACCTGTAGATGTGAATGTATAAATGAATGATTTTTTTGTTTATTCACGACTAAAACATTGATTTTCCAAATTTATCACACTAAAAATGATCGTCTGCCTTTGTGATTTATGGTTATAGCATAAGATACACGTGTTGAAAATTGAAATCTTTTAAAAAGTACAACAAATTCAGAAAGAATTAATATATAGCATTCGCGGCAAAGGTGCAATATCACCTTATATTTTCTACCCAAAATATATGCTTCAATAATGTTGCCTATAATTTTTATAATTTCGTACCATATTTTAACTGGCTTTTAGTAATTTTAATATCTAAATTACATTTTTTTTTCCAATAAATCAATATACATTATTGCTTAAGTTTATATTTGAAGTGAATTAATTTGTCAAATCCTGTTCACATGTGCTCTATTCAACTTACAATCAACAAAATTATTGCTCTGTGAATTTTTTTACTGTGCTCCAATTTACTTGATATTCTGGAAATAGGCTAATCTTTATCTTAATTTCAATGTTTCTAACAATTTGCACTCCGTGACGATCCACAGCATTAATTGGATTATTACTCTTTTGATTCTGATTTTTCTTTCTCAGAACTTGTAATACACTATTTTAAAGGTGATTAAATGAGCTACAACTTTTTCTAGCATTAATTTTACCGTAACTTCTTTTATTGTAAAACGGCGAAGTGTTAAAGGGCTCGAAAGACCTCTGGTTGGACAGCTCCTTAATTAATCAAACATCTATCAATATTTGTGTAACGAAAAAATAATAAACAACAATAATTAGTCAGAAAAATACCTCGAATTTTCATATAAATATACTTTTATACGTATTCTTTCAGAGGTATTATGATGAGAAATTGGTTGTTTTTTTTTTTAAATGTTTTTTTTTTCATGAAATCATGAGTTTTTTGAGAATCATTTGTACTAAAGTTGTGGTATTTTCTAGAATCCATCAAGATCTCTTAAACCAAGTTAATTCTAGATTGAATACGATTATTTTTTATTTTGGTGGATATGGCACTCAAAGTATTTGATTTAAATGAAAAAAAAAAACATTGCATGCGTCCTTTATCTGCATGATAGCTCACTCATTTTACACGCAGAAGTACTCATTTTAAAGCTTATTTTGAGCACTATAAAAACCCATTTTCATATCTAGCCTAATAATTTTCCTAAAACAATATAAAATAACGATTTATTAAGATTTTAATTGATATAATTCTGTTCATTACATGATTTTCGTTAAAATGTATATTTTTGAAGGTATTAGCAAAAAATGATGAAAAACGCAAAAAAGAAACAAATATTCAGTAGCCAGTAACTTGAAAAGTATTTCCTTTTTTGAAAAACATTATTAAATATTTTTCTCGTATAATTAGTTCTTTTATCGATACCCAACGTTATTTTGAAAAAAGTAAAATTACACCACTGAAAAGAAATGTCATCCACCCGAGAAGTGGTAAAGGAGTCTAAATTGTTTTCACTTCTGAAGAGTAAGATGAACCTAGTTTCAAAATTCCAAACGAATTGGAAAATAGTAAAAATTTCAGACCCAAAGCGCTCCATTGAGTCAATATTCCGTACCCAATGACAAACATATGAATTTTTGACACAATGAAACTTCTAAATAATTTTTTTTATATTGTGACTTAGTATAGTAAGGCAAAACGACTGAATATGTTTGAGCGCAATCACTTATGGCTCGCTCCTTTGCGCGAATTCGTACGGCGAATCTGTTCGCAAAGTGCGCAAACAAAATTATTGCAAGCAAAAGCAAACACACGCGCACGTCAGACGCATGCGCAGGCTGCATCACTTGTCAAATGCATGATATATTATTTGCATCTTATATTAATTTAATTTTTGGCACATCTCAGCTGCTTTTCGGCATTAATAATGTAGACATTACATTTTCCTTATTTATAATTATGAATTTATTATATTCGAATATCGCCTTAGCCTATAAGTGAATAGAAATGTTTGGCAAATGACAGTCCTCAATTGTTTTTAATGTCAAACTAAGCTTCAAATATTTTTAAGGGCAAACAATGATAAGCGGTTTTTTGTAATTTTTTCTATTTATTTCTACAATTTAACTATATTTCTATGAATCAAAACATTCTAAAAAATTTCCCGAACAAACTTCAGGAAGATTCATGAAAATCCGAATTATAGTTTAGGAGGAAATATGAAACTTACATTGTTACAGAAGAATTTTATATATAAGATATATGTAGAATTTATGTTGAAAGTTTATGTGAATAATAATACAACCGTTTATGCAGAAGGATAAAAACAGACTGACTGATTATATATTCTTTAACTAATCACATTAAATACAAAACATTATTAACAATCACTTGTTTTTACATAAAACAAAAGACAAACATATATACATAAACATAGTAGACACAGAGCGTTTAGTATTAAACTTCAACACCCCCACTATACTAAACAACTTGTGTACTCATACCTAATTATTATTAGCTTTAAAAACTTCAAATGTTTATGTACACTTAAGCTCTCCGTGAATATATCAGCAGGCATATCATATGTCTGCACATACTTTAGACCGATCACACCATCTGTAATCGCTTCCTGATGAAATGATGTCTCACATCAATGTGTTTTGACCTTTTGTTAAAAAACTGGATTTTATGAGAGTTTTTGCGCTGACTCGTTATCATTGTAAAAACATACACTCTCATCTATATCCGTTAATTCCATTAAAAAACCTTTTAAGTATATCGCTTCTTTAGAAGCACCTGTCATTGCCATGCACTCGGTCTCTGAAAATTGTTACACGCATATGTGACATGATCGTCAAACATTTTCTTCTTTCTTTTTCTTTTAGACTTTTGTGTTTCTATAACATTCTGTTCATGATCACTGCCAGCATTTTGATTCTTTTCTTCCGTTACAGGCTGCATTTTATTAACCCCCACTAAAACACTGTTCACTACTGGTTCTATTGGGTTCTTGCTAGGCACATCTTCAATATTTTCCAGAACTTTTACTGCTCTTGATCCTTTGTGTTTGAATGGCAATCTAGTTTGCTTTCCTTTACAACCAACTATACAATTATTTATGTCTGACGTTGCCTTCTCGGATATGGTGAGTCCTTTCGCTAAGCCTTTACTCGATTTACACAAATCTGTTTTATTTATATGTCCTAACCGTCTATGCCATATATTTCCTGACTTAGGATCTGTAACTAACAAACAATTAATGTTTTTTGTCATGAGTTTATATACTCCACCTGTAAGTTCCGCCACTGCAACCAAAGTGTTATTTTTATCATAAATTTTGCATTTATTATCATTGAATACAACCCTGTTACCCTTTCTGGTAAGAGCGCTAACAGATAATAAATTTGCTGACAATTGTGGCACATAATGAGCATCCTGTACTTCAACATCATAAATTTGACCATAAACTTCTGTTCTAAGAGAAACACTGCCACAAGACACTACCTTCAATTGCATATTGTTAGCTGTCCTTCCTTCCTGCACATCAGGTTTCTTGTTGTATTCTCTTAAACTGTTATTGTCATTCACAAGATGAATACTGGCTCCAGAATCAACATACCAATCTGTTTTGTTGTAACTACCAGTTGAAAAAACTTTGTTAAACTCATTTTTATCAGGCTCATTATTCACAGTATTGAAACGACATTTATTTTTATAATGACCAAGTCGTTTGCATTTAAAACACCTAATTTCCTTTTTAGTATCAAAATTATTGAGGTTTGAATCTTGGCGCTGCTTGTACCTGCCATTTTGTTTTGCTACAAAGGCGCTCTCATCATTATTAACTGCAACATCGTTGCCTATATCCAGCAGCTTCGTTTTTATTGTGTCCGTTGTAATGGCTATACCGGAATGCTCAATCGCCATAATCATCGGCGAAAACTTTTCCGGCAATCCTGCCAAGAGCAAAGAGCCTATCCACTCATCATCAATATTAAATCCTGTTCCCCTCAATCTCTGCCCTGTTTCTATTATTTGATTGACATATGAGCTCATGGATTCACAATTAATTAATCTAGTAGAAATTAATGTCCTTAAGAGATTAATCCTTCGAGTGAAACCTGAATCACTATACATCGCCTTTAATTTTGACCATAGCTGGGCTGAGGTTTTTGTTTCTTTTACATGTACATATAAACTTGTATCTAATGTTAATATCAATTTTGCTCTCGCCTTTTTATCCTTGATCACATCAATTTCCCGTGCTGCCCTGTGCTTTGGCTCTACAATGCATTCTGCTAAATCTTCTAAGATTAGAAAATTTTCTGCTGCAAACGCCCAATCGTCATATGTTTCACGTCCTTTTAACTTCGGTATATTTACCAAGTATCCCGACGACATAATGATTAAAAAAGCACTAAACTGTTATTCAATAAACTTTAAAAAACATGGGATCTGGGCCCATAACCTGTAGAATTTATGTTGAAAGTTTATGTGAATAATAATACAACCGTTTATGCAGAAGGATAAAAACAGACTGACTGATTATATATTCTTTAACTAATCACATTAAATACAAAACATTATTAACAATCACTTGTTTTTACATAAAACAAAAGACAAACATATATACATAAACATAGTAGACACAGAGCGTTTAGTATTAAACTTCAACAATATATATATATATATATATATATATATATATATATATATGCATAGCTGGGCACCGTTAATCAAATAGTTAACTTCATTAATCGTTGATCCGCTACAAAAAAGTTAGCTTCGTTAAACGTTAAAGCGTCACATTGCGGAAGAATTAACGCAAGTTAACGTTAATCGTTAATTCGTTAATATGTGTAAAATTACATTTTTATATCGTTGCGTTAGTGAACTTAAAAAACTTATTGGTTTAGGTTCTGGAAGTTAACAGGTTACGAATAAAACAAATTACTTGTATAATTCAAATGTGTAATTTAACCCCTCGCGCGCTTTATGCACACTGCGCACACCGTGATAATAACGCTATTGGTCAACTTTCAGTTTTTATGATTGCATATTGTTTTTACAAAAAAAATCTAAACAAAGGGAAAGAGTTTTTTTGCGAAAAATAGGAAACGCACGACGGGTTAAGCGTCGGGCATAAGGTGCATATTCCCCTTCATGAACATTGACATGTTGAAGTTCTCGCCTGAAAGCGAGACTCGTTTTGGTGTCAAAATGTCTTTACCCGTGGAAAACAAACGTTTAACTGCAGCGCTTGAGGGTATAGCAGTATTGTATTTAATAAATAGATTTATGAATATCTGTTTCCCGAGGAATGCAGCATCGTTGAACGAGTCTTTTGATTTCATGTCCAGCCACATTTTAACGAGACTTTGCGCTTTATTCTTTAAAGAGTTGGAGCTCTTTGGTTTTTCTATAGAATGAGTGACAAAGTTAAAAAAGTCTTTCTCCCCGTCATCATCGTAGCTCCCTCCGCCACTTAAACTATCCTTCGAATTTTCCGCTGCTTCTTGCCGTAAGGCATCTTCTACCTTTTTTTCCATGCTTTTTCTTACTGCATCCACTCTACTGCTGTCATACGTTTCCAGCTATATCGACCGGAACTTTGGGTGTAATGCCGCGGCAAGTTGGCACTGTTCATCATTCAGGAGTGGTCCAAATCTTGCGGTGCCGTGCGGTAAATAGTAGGCATTGGATTAACGATTAACGGACTTCTGGCATTTTAACGGAAGTTAACGTGTCCGTTAACATTTTTAAAAGTTAACTTAAAAGTTCAATCAAAATGTTAACTTCGTTAATTATCGATTAACGGATTAACGAGTTAATGCCCAGCTATGTATATATATATATATATATATATATATATATATATATATATATATATATATTAATTTGGAAATATGAACAAACAACACTCTTTTTGCACTAATTTATTAAATAATAATTTTCACAAACGTTTCGAGACTAGGTTTGTCTCATCATCAGTGTGTTATAATTAAAAAAATTTTAAAATATGGAAATCTAAATTAGCATGTTGTGTTTTTCATTACACGTCGTTCACTGCACGTTGTTCTTTTAATACCAATGTCTTCGGTATTCGTATTCTCTCCTACTTGAAACCACTTGAAATTGTAAAGTCACTCAATCAGATAGGAAAAAAAAGGATTAGGGTCCAGTTGAAAAATAGATGTCGTTAGGAGAAAAAATATTCTATGATGAGATGGTTTGTTTATAAGATTTGTTATACATTGTTGTAATTAAAAGTGTATGTACATCTATATATAAGCTACAAAGTATGAATGAGATTCAGGTATGTATCATGTAATATATTGGTATCTGTCCGTAAATTTACTGTGTTACTTGTATGGGCTATTAACATCGATTCTGCAATACTTCTTTTAAATAAATCTTGTTCATAATATAAAATGAGTGGATTATTGAAATCGAAACTATGGCTGTTAGAGATAGCGTGGTCTACAAGTGTACTTTTTTGTTGAATGTTATTATTCTTACTTTGTTTGCTTTGTAATTCGTGCTGTCTTAATCTTTTTTCTAAATTTTGGCATGTTTGTCCAATATAAGATGACTCACAGTTCAAACAGTTTATTTTGTATACCACATCTTTTCTTTTTTTAATAGGTGTATTGTCTTTAATGTTTGTGTATATGTCTTGCAGTTGTAGTAAGGGTGACACGGATATGTTAATATTATGTTTATTAAAAAGCCTTTTAGATAAAAGGTGTAAATCTTTGTCTATATATGGAAAATTCACAAAACATTTATTTTCTGATACAGACAAGTGATTTGAGCAATGTGTGGTTATTGATTGTTTGTCTAATAAAAATTTAACTCTATTTTTAATTATTGGACTGATTATTTTGTAAGGGAAACTATTCATGAGTAATGTGTTAATGACTAATTTGATATTGTGATTATGAAATTTTGGGTTAGATAAAAGAATTGCATGGTCTACTAAACTGAGAACTGTGGATATCTTTATATTGAGAGGTGTAAAAGAATTAAAATTAATATACCTGCCTGACCAGCTATCTTTCCTGAACCAATTGGTAATGCAAATACCGCTGTCGTTAATGAGCTGAACATCAAGAAAATGTATAGAGTTATCTTTTTCTGATTCTTGTGTAAATTGTAAATGAGAATTATAATTATTAAATTTTTGAAATATGTTCTCTATATCATTTTTGTTAATTAATAGAAGCGTGTCATCGACATATCGAAAATATAGTAGTGGTTTGCAAATTGTAGAATTCAACACACTGTTCTCTAAATCTTGTAGTACTAAGTCTGCTAAAACGGGACTTAAAGGACTTCCCATAGGACATCCTCTAATCATAGTATAAAATTTATTATTGAATTGGAAATATGAGGCCTTCAGTAGTAAATCTATTCCAGAAATGAATGTTTCGAGAGGTAGTGAAGTGTATTCAACAATTTGCAACCATCTTCTCCTAATGGCGGTGATAACTAATTTATGTGGAATGTTGCTGAAAAGATTAATAACATCAAAACTAACGAAGGAAAAATTATGAGGGATTTTGAAGTCCTTTACGCGATCTACTAAACTGTATGAATTGTTCAAAAAATATGGCGAATTAATCGTAACATTTTTTAAAATTTTGGAAAAGAATTTAGATAAATTATAATAAGGTGAATCAATGTATGAAACTATAGGTCTGAAAGGGCAGTTAGGTTTATGGATTTTGGGAAGGCAATAGAATTTAGGTACTAGAGGGTGTTGGATTTTTAATTTTAGGGCAATAGAATTGTTGATGTGACCTTTTTTTTCCAAAAGATTGATGTATTTAAAAGCTTGTCTATGGTGGTAATTGTTCGGATCACTCGGTAACTCTTCATACATTGTTTTATCTTCTAAGATGTTCATTGCTTCATTTTCATAATTATCCCTTAACAGAATTACTGAAATATTTCCTTTATCAGCTTTACATAAAATTAATTGGCTATTCTCTTTTAGGAAGGTTTTTGCAGCTTTTATGTCCCGATGAATGTATGCTAGGTTATTTATTGAATTAATGTTTTGTTTATTATTCTTCAAAATCTTCAATAATTTTTGTATGAAAGTGACTCTGATGAAATTTATATCCTTTTCCGTTGGATTCTTAATCAATTTAAGTCCTGCTTCCAGACTACTTATGGTTTTTATTATGTCATTGTATTTTAAATGTTTTTTATGAATGGCAAATTTTGGTCCTAAGGCTAGAATATATTTTATGTTATCTGGTATAATTGTTTCTGTTTTATTAATGAGCCATTTGTTCCAATCTAGTCCTACGTTTAATATTGGATGTAATTTGTCTCTATTTTCTATTAATTTCAATAATTTTTTTTGTTGTTTGGCTTTAAAATGATTGAATTTTTTATTATATTTTTTCAGTTCGAGCTTAAAGAATTTTTCATACTCATCTAATGCTAATATTTCTTGAATATCATGTTTAAGATTAACTATTGTTTTGTTCAACGAAATGATGTCTTTTTCACTGGTCGAAATTTCAAACTTCAATATTTTGTTATGTACTATTTGTAAGCTATTTTGTAATTTGTGGTTTGTTTCATAGGGTGTATTTTTGAACGAACAAGTGTTGAGAATGAAATTTGGTAACACATTTTCATGCTTACATTTAATGAGAAAATTCCGCTTGTTAATAGTCTTCGCTAAGGTGAGATGCGTTGTCGATAGATGTTTACATCGATTTGCGGCTTCTGCTCCATATTTTGTGTGCACTAATTTGAAATAAGATTGATCCATTTTGAAGTTCACGGAATAATATTACAAATGTATTCTGAGTGGATAATAGATATTAATTTGGAAATATGAACAAACAACACTCTTTTTGCACTAATTTATTAAATAATAATTTTCACAAACGTTTCGAGACTAGGTTTGTCTCATCATCAGTGTGTTATAATTAAAAAATTTTAAAATATGGAAATCTAAATTAGCATGTTGTGTTTTTCATTACACGTCGTTCACTGCACGTTGTTCTTTTAATACCAATGTCTTCGGTATTCGTATTCTCTCCTACTTGAAACCACTTGAAATTGTAAAGTCACTCAATCAGATAGGAAAAAAAGGATTAGGGTCCAGTTGAAAAATAGATGTCGTTAGGAGAAAAAATATTCTATGATGAGATGGTTTGTTTATAAGATTTGTTATACATTGTTGT
This sequence comes from Ctenocephalides felis, assembly GCF_003426905.1. Classification (NCBI taxonomy): domain Eukaryota; kingdom Metazoa; phylum Arthropoda; class Insecta; order Siphonaptera; family Pulicidae; genus Ctenocephalides; species Ctenocephalides felis. Next base: position 24,295 of record NW_020539880.1, read on the forward strand.
AATTAAAAGTGTATGTACATCTATATATAAGCTACAAAGTATGAATGAGATTCAGGTATGTATCATGTAATATATTGGTATCTGTCCGTAAATTTACTGTGTTACTTGTATGGGCTATTAACATCGATTCTGCAATACTTCTTTTAAATAAATCTTGTTCATAATATAAAATGAGTGGATTATTGAAATCGAAACTATGGCTGTTAGAGATAGCGTGGTCTACAAGTGTACTTTTTTGTTGAATGTTATTATTCTTACTTTGTTTGCTTTGTAATTCGTGCTGTCTTAATCTTTTTTCTAAATTTTGGCATGTTTGCCCAATATAAGATGACTCACAGTTCAAACAGTTTATTTTGTATACCACATCTTTTCTTTTTTAATAGGTGTATTGTCTTTAATGTTTGTGTATATGTCTTGCAGTTGTAGTAAGGGTGACACGGATATGTTAATATTATGTTTATTAAAAAGCCTTTTAGATAAAAGGTGTAAATCTTTGTCTATATATGGAAAATTCACAAAACATTTATTTTCTGATACAGACAAGTGATTTGAGCAATGTGTGGTTATTGATTGTTTGTCTAATAAAAATTTAACTCTATTTTTAATTATTGGACTGATTATTTTGTAAGGGAAACTATTCATGAGTAATGTGTTAATGACTAATTTGATATTGTGATTATGAAATTTTGGGTTAGATAAAAGAATTGCATGGTCTACTAAACTGAGAACTGTGGATATCTTTATATTGAGAGGTGTAAAAGAATTAAAATTAATATACCTGCCTGACCAGCTATCTTTCCTGAACCAATTGGTAATGCAAATACCGCTGTCGTTAATGAGCTGAACATCAAGAAAATGTATAGAGTTATCTTTTTCTGATTCTTGTGTAAATTGTAAATGAGAATTATAATTATTAAATTTTTGAAATATGTTCTCTATATCATTTTTGTTAATTAATAGAAGCGTGTCATCGACATATCGAAAATATAGTAGTGGTTTGCAAATTGTAGAATTCAACACACTGTTCTCTAAATCTTGTAGTACTAAGTCTGCTAAAACGGGACTTAAAGGACTTCCCATAGGACATCCTCTAATCATAGTATAAAATTTATTATTGAATTGGAAATATGAGGCCTTCAGTAGTAAATCTATTCCAGAAATGAATGTTTCGAGAGGTAGTGAAGTGTATTCAACAATTTGCAACCATCTTCTCCTAATGGCGGTGATAACTAATTTATGTGGAATGTTGCTGAAAAGATTAATAACATCAAAACTAACGAAGGAAAATTATGAGGGATTTTGAAGTCCTTTACGCGATCTACTAAACTGTATGAATTGTTCAAAAAATATGGCGAATTAATCGTAACATTTTTTAAAATTTTGGAAAAGAATTTAGATAAATTATAATAAGGTGAATCAATGTATGAAACTATAGGTCTGAAAGGGCAGTTAGGTTTATGGATTTTGGGAAGGCAATAGAATTTAGGTACTAGAGGGTGTTGGATTTTTAATTTTAGGGCAATAGAATTGTTGATGTGACCTTTTTTTTCCAAAAGATTGATGTATTTAAAAGCTTGTCTATGGTGGTAATTGTTCGGATCACTCGGTAACTCTTCATACATTGTTTTATCTTCTAAGATGTTCATTGCTTCATTTTCATAATTATCCCTTAACAGAATTACTGAAATATTTCCTTTATCAGCTTTACATAAAATTAATTGGCTATTCTCTTTTAGGAAGGTTTTTGCAGCTTTTATGTCGATTTCGATTTCAATAATCATTCAATTTCGATTTCAATAATAATCATTTCAATAGTCATTTTATGTCGTTTCGATTTCAATAATCCACTCATTTTATATTATGAACAAGATTTATTTAAAAGAAGTATTGCAGAATCGATGTTAATAGCCCATACAAGTAACACAGTAAATTTACGGACAGATACCAATATATTACATGATACATACCTGAATCTCATTCATACTTTGTAGCTTATATATAGATGTACATACACTTTTAATTACAACAATGTATAACAAATCTTATAAACAAACCATCTCATCATAGAATATTTTTTCTCCTAACGACATCTATTTTTCAACTGGACCCTAATCCTTTTTTTCCTATCTGATTGAGTGACTTTACAATTTCAAGTGGTTTCAAGTAGGAGAGAATACGAATACCGAAGACATTGGTATTAAAAGAACAACGTGCAGTGAACGACGTGTAATGAAAAACACAACATGCTAATTTAGATTTCCATATTTTAAAATTTTTTTAATTATAACACACTGATGATGAGACAAACCTAGTCTCGAAACGTTTGTGAAAATTATTATTTAATAAATTAGTGCAAAAAGAGTGTTGTTTGTTCATATTTCCAAATTAATATCTATTATCCACTCAGAATACATTTGTAATATTATTCCGTGAACTTCAAATGGATCAATCTTATTTCAAATTAGTGCACACAAAATATGGAGCAGAAGCCGCAAATCGATGTAAACATCTATCGACAACGCATCTCACCTTAGCGAAGACTATTAACAAGCGGAATTTTCTCATTAAATGTAAGCATGAAAATGTGTTACCAAATTTCATTCTCAACACTTGTTCGTTCAAAAATACACCCTATGAAACAAACCACAAATTACAAAATAGCTTACAAATAGTACATAACAAAATATTGAAGTTTGAAATTTCGACCAGTGAAAAAGACATCATTTCGTTGAACAAAACAATAGTTAATCTTAAACATGATATTCAAGAAATATTAGCATTAGATGAGTATGAAAAATTCTTTAAGCTCGAACGAAAAAATATAATAAAAAATTCAATCATTTTAAAGCCAAACAACAAAAAAAATTATTGAAATTAATAGAAAATAGAGACAAATTACATCCAATATTAAACGTAGGACTAGATTGGAACAAATGGCTCATTAATAAAACAGAAACAATTATACCAGATAACATAAAATATATTCTAGCCTTAGGACCAAAATTTGCCATTCATAAAAAACATTTAAAATACAATGACATAATAAAAACCATAAGTAGTCTGGAAGCAGGACTTAAATTGATTAAGAATCCAACGGAAAAGGATATAAATTTCATCAGAGTCACTTTCATACAAAAATTATTGAAGATTTTGAAGAATAATAAACAAAACATTAATTCAATAAATAACCTAGCATACATTCATCGGGACATAAAAGCTGCAAAAACCTTCCTAAAAGAGAATAGCCAATTAATTTTATGTAAAGCTGATAAAGGAAATATTTCAGTAATTCTGTTAAGGGATAATTATGAAAATGAAGCAATGAACATCTTAGAAGATAAAACAATGTATGAAGAGTTACCGAGTGATCCGAACAATTACCACCATAGACAAGCTTTTAAATACATCAATCTTTTGGAAAAAAAAGGTCACATCAACAATTCTATTGCCCTAAAATTAAAAATCCAACACCCTCTAGTACCTAAATTCTATTGCCTTCCCAAAATCCATAAACCTAACTGCCCTTTCAGACCTATAGTTTCATACATTGATTCACCTTATTATAATTTATCTAAATTCTTTTCCAAAATTTTAAAAAATGTTACGATTAATTCGCCATATTTTTTGAACAATTCATACAGTTTAGTAGATCGCGTAAAGGACTTCAAAATCCCTCATAATTTTTCCTTCGTTAGTTTTGATGTTATTAATCTTTTCAGCAACATTCCACATAAATTAGTTATCACCGCCATTAGGAGAAGATGGTTGCAAATTGTTGAATACACTTCACTACCTCTCGAAACATTCATTTCTGGAATAGATTTACTACTGAAGGCCTCATATTTCCAATTCAATAATAAATTTTATACTATGATTAGAGGATGTCCTATGGGAAGTCCTTTAAGTCCCGTTTTAGCAGACTTAGTACTACAAGATTTAGAGAACAGTGTGTTGAATTCTACAATTTGCAAACCACTACTATATTTTCGATATGTCGATGACACGCTTCTATTAATTAACAAAAATGATATAGAGAACATATTTCAAAAATTTAATAATTATAATTCTCATTTACAATTTACACAAGAATCAGAAAAAGATAACTCTATACATTTTCTTGATGTTCAGCTCATTAACGACAGCGGTATTTGCATTACCAATTGGTTCAGGAAAGATAGCTGGTCAGGCAGGTATATTAATTTTAATTCTTTTACACCTCTCAATATAAAGATATCCACAGTTCTCAGTTTAGTAGACCATGCAATTCTTTTATCTAACCCAAAATTTCATAATCACAATATCAAATTAGTCATTAACACATTACTCATGAATAGTTTCCCTTACAAAATAATCAGTCCAATAATTAAAAATAGAGTTAAATTTTTATTAGACAAACAATCAATAACCACACATTGCTCAAATCACTTGTCTGTATCAGAAAATAAATGTTTTGTGAATTTTCCATATATAGACAAAGATTTACACCTTTTATCTAAAAGGCTTTTTAATAAACATAATATTAACATATCCGTGTCACCCTTACTACAACTGCAAGACATATACACAAACATTAAAGACAATACACCTATTAAAAAAAGAAAAGATGTGGTATACAAAATAAACTGTTTGAACTGTGAGTCATCTTATATTGGACAAACATGCCAAAATTTAGAAAAAAGATTAAGACAGCACGAATTACAAAGCAAACAAAGTAAGAATAATAACATTCAACAAAAAAGTACACTTGTAGACCACGCTATCTCTAACAGCCATAGTTTCGATTTCAATAATCCACTCATTTTATATTATGAACAAGATTTATTTAAAAGAAGTATTGCAGAATCGATGTTAATAGCCCATACAAGTAACACAGTAAATTTACGGACAGATACCAATATATTACATGATACATACCTGAATCTCATTCATACTTTGTAGCTTATATATAGATGTACATACACTTTTAATTACAACAATGTATAACAAATCTTATAAACAAACCATCTCATCATAGAATATTTTTTCTCCTAACGACATCTATTTTTCAACTGGACCCTAATCCTTTTTTTTCCTATCTGATTGAGTGACTTTACAATTTCAAGTGGTTTCAAGTAGGAGAGAATACGAATACCGAAGACATTGGTATTAAAAGAACAACGTGCAGTGAACGACGTGTAATGAAAAACACAACATGCTAATTTAGATTTCCATATTTTAAAATTTTTTTAATTATAACACACTGATGATGAGACAAACCTAGTCTCGAAACGTTTGTGAAAATTATTATTTAATAAATTAGTGCAAAAAGAGTGTTGTTTGTTCATATTTCCAAATTAATATCTATTATCCACTCAGAATACATTTGTAATATTATTCCGTGAACTTCAAAATGGATCAATCTTATTTCAAATTAGTGCACACAAAATATGGAGCAGAAGCCGCAAATCGATGTAAACATCTATCGACAACGCATCTCACCTTAGCGAAGACTATTAACAAGCGGAATTTTCTCATTAAATGTAAGCATGAAAATGTGTTACCAAATTTCATTCTCAACACTTGTTCGTTCAAAAATACACCCTATGAAACAAACCACAAATTACAAAATAGCTTACAAATAGTACATAACAAAATATTGAAGTTTGAAATTTCGACCAGTGAAAAAGACATCATTTCGTTGAACAAAACAATAGTTAATCTTAAACATGATATTCAAGAAATATTAGCATTAGATGAGTATGAAAAATTCTTTAAGCTCGAACTGAAAAAATATAATAAAAAATTCAATCATTTTAAAGCCAAACAACAAAAAAAATTATTGAAATTAATAGAAAATAGAGACAAATTACATCCAATATTAAACGTAGGACTAGATTGGAACAAATGGCTCATTAATAAAACAGAAACAATTATACCAGATAACATAAAATATATTCTAGCCTTAGGACCAAAATTTGCCATTCATAAAAAACATTTAAAATACAATGACATAATAAAAACCATAAGTAGTCTGGAAGCAGGACTTAAATTGATTAAGAATCCAACGGAAAAGGATATAAATTTCATCAGAGTCACTTTCATACAAAAATTATTGAAGATTTTGAAGAATAATAAACAAAACATTAATTCAATAAATAACCTAGCATACATTCATCGGGACATAAAAGCTGCAAAAACCTTCCTAAAAGAGAATAGCCAATTAATTTTATGTAAAGCTGATAAAGGAAATATTTCAGTAATTCTGTTAAGGGATAATTATGAAAATGAAGCAATGAACATCTTAGAAGATAAAACAATGTATGAAGAGTTACCGAGTGATCCGAACAATTACCACCATAGACAAGCTTTTAAATACATCAATCTTTTGAAAAAAAAAGGTCACATCAACAATTCTATTGCCCTAAAATTAAAAATCCAACACCCTCTAGTACCTAAATTCTATTGCCTTCCCAAAATCCATAAACCTAACTGCCCTTTCAGACCTATAGTTTCATACATTGATTCACCTTATTATAATTTATCTAAATTCTTTTCCAAAATTTTAAAAAATGTTACGATTAATTCGCCATATTTTTTGAACAATTCATACAGTTTAGTAGATCGCGTAAAGGACTTCAAAATCCCTCATAATTTTTCCTTCGTTAGTTTTGATGTTATTAATCTTTTCAGCAACATTCCACATAAATTAGTTATCACCGCCATTAGGAGAAGATGGTTGCAAATTGTTGAATACACTTCACTACCTCTCGAAACATTCATTTCTGGAATAGATTTACTACTGAAGGCCTCATATTTCCAATTCAATAATAAATTTTATACTATGATTAGAGGATGTCCTATGGGAAGTCCTTTAAGTCCCGTTTTAGCAGACTTAGTACTACAAGATTTAGAGAACAGTGTGTTGAATTCTACAATTTGCAAACCACTACTATATTTTCGATATGTCGATGACACGCTTCTATTAATTAACAAAAATGATATAGAGAACATATTTCAAAAATTTAATAATTATAATTCTCATTTACAATTTACACAAGAATCAGAAAAAGATAACTCTATACATTTTCTTGATGTTCAGCTCATTAACGACAGCGGTATTTGCATTACCAATTGGTTCAGGAAAGATAGCTGGTCAGGCAGGTATATTAATTTTAATTCTTTTACACCTCTCAATATAAAGATATCCACAGTTCTCAGTTTAGTAGACCATGCAATTCTTTTATCTAACCCAAAATTTCATAATCACAATATCAAATTAGTCATTAACACATTACTCATGAATAGTTTCCCTTACAAAATAATCAGTCCAATAATTAAAAATAGAGTTAAATTTTTATTAGACAAACAATCAATAACCACACATTGCTCAAATCACTTGTCTGTATCAGAAAATAAATGTTTTGTGAATTTTCCATATATAGACAAAGATTTACACCTTTTATCTAAAAGGCTTTTTAATAAACATAATATTAACATATCCGTGTCACCCTTACTACAACTGCAAGACATATACACAAACATTAAAGACAATACACCTATTAAAAAAAGAAAAGATGTGGTATACAAAATAAACTGTTTGAACTGTGAGTCATCTTATATTGGACAAACATGCCAAAATTTAGAAAAAAGATTAAGACAGCACGAATTACAAAGCAAACAAAGTAAGAATAATAACATTCAACAAAAAAGTACACTTGTAGACCACGCTATCTCTAACAGCCATAGTTTCGATTTCAATAATCCACTCATTTTATATTATGAACAAGATTTATTTAAAAGAAGTATTGCAGAATCGATGTTAATAGCCCATACAAGTAACACAGTAAATTTACGGACAGATACCAATATATTACATGATACATACCTGAATCTCATTCATACTTTGTAGCTTATATATAGATGTACATACACTTTTAATTACAACAATGTATAACAAATCTTATAAACAAACCATCTCATCATAGAATATTTTTTCTCCTAACGACATCTATTTTTCAACTGGACCCTAATCCTTTTTTTTCCTATCTGATTGAGTGACTTTACAATTTCAAGTGGTTTCAAGTAGGAGAGAATACGAATACCGAAGACATTGGTATTAAAAGAACAACGTGCAGTGAACGACGTGTAATGAAAAACACAACATGCTAATTTAGATTTCCATATTTTAAAATTTTTTTAATTATAACACACTGATGATGAGACAAACCTAGTCTCGAAACGTTTGTGAAAATTATTATTTAATAAATTAGTGCAAAAAGAGTGTTGTTTGTTCATATTTCCAAATTAATATCTATTATCCACTCAGAATACATTTGTAATATATATATATATATATATATATATATATATATATTAACAAAGTATAATAATAAATATATGATGATGATGATGATGAGTGCTCTGCCCTAGGGCAGGTCCGTGAGCTGAGTTAAACTCCAACTCGATTCAGGGAAGAAGTAGTGTGAGAGTATTTCCCATTTCCATTTCACACCGCAGTGCCCGAGATGGGCTTATTTTCAATTGGAAACATATTTTGATCTATATTTTCAATTTTAAATGGACATCGCGCTGCCCGATGTCAGGTTGCCAGAGCGGGGAATCGAACGCGCGACCCTGTCCATACAAAGTCAACGCGTTAACGATCTTGGCTACGGCGAACCCAATAAATTTATATATTGTTGGACACCGCGTTGATGAACAGAAAGGGCTGTTGGCGCCGCTATATGCAAATCGGTGTTGTTGCTCTGGACCTTCCGACTTTCCTGAAAAACTCACTCGCTGGAAATACTTGAGATACTTGATAAATAAAAAGACTATTTCAAAAATTTCACTTTATTTCACTTTAAGTACAAGGAACTCGGAGGTATTAGAAGAGAAGTGTTTGCCCGGCGACCGACAGATTAAGACTGAATTATTTCATAATTAATAAAACTAAAATCCTTTGAAACGTAGTGGGGATTTGTCTCGAATGTTCTATGCAACGAAAAGGACAAAGTAATGAATTTAGCTGATTAAACAAAATGTTATTCATGCGAACTTGGTGAGAATTGTTAACTAGGCGGAATGTCGATAATAGGATCTTGCTGAGAATTGTCGATGCAGATTTATGATTTCGTGAGAGAATGTGTAATGTCAGCTACTACACAATAGTCTGAGAAAAGTTAATATGAACCGTTAATATCAGCTAAAGCTCAGGGGTTCTAAGATTTCAGTCTGGACTTGTTAGGAATCTAATATTATGACAGTGGTTAGCAACTTATAATATCAGGGGTGTACAACACCTCCCTCGCCAATGTAGCGACTCCCGGCGCTACCGTAAAAAAAACTGGCACCAAAAGACAAAAAAACATTATTCAATTCAAGAAAAATAAATAGCAAAAATCGCAACAATTCATTAGATTTGACTAAAAAGTATTAAATATCACGAAAAGGAAAAAAAAAAATTTTTCAATCCCCAATACGTTTGAACAGTAATCTTGAATATTCTTAAAAATAAAAAAATGTGGAAGTTCAATTTTCTTTAACTAATAATTCTATAAAATTATAAATTTATTCAAGATATTTCTAAATTTACCTAAAACTTGAGATAATTACTCATTGAACATTAACTAAATCATTAACTTTTGCAATAGAATTCAAATTAATACTTGAATTTGTTTAGGTAAATTTAAAATTACAATTAATATTTAATTCAAGAAATCATTATCAAAATTATGTTCACTATTTGCATACTACATTAAAAAAAATCAATAAAATCAATTGATAATCAATAATCAATAATCAATAATTAATATTCAATAATCAATAGTCAATAATTAATAATTAATAATCAATATTCAATCAATCAATAATCGATAACTAATAATTAATCAATAAGTCAAGGAAAGGAAATCAATAATTAATGATTGATTATCAATAATCTATTATGCTATATTTAAAATCATAAATCAACTATTTAAAATTAATAAGAATATAATAAATTCAAAATTATCCCTTAAAAATTGATAATGATATGATAATTACGAAAAATTGTAAGGTTCAACTTATAATTAATTTATGCTTGTAGTAGAAAATTAAAATTTTAATATCTATTTCATACATTATACAACTAAGATAAAACTATATGATATATTATTTTCTAATTTATTGCAGGATTTGGACTTTCTCTTCTCGATTCTATATCATTACTTACATTTCCTTCGATATTAGTATTGGTTTCATTGATAGTTCTTTTAAAAATATTTCTTATGATCAATTTGAATTTAAATACGATAAAAGCTAAAATTATTAATGAAATTGGTATTATCCAATAAAAAATATGGTTTGATCTTAGTTGTACTTCCTCTAAATCAATATTTGAATTTCGTTTAAAATCTTCTATGTTTTTACTTAATTTATATAATTCTGGTATTACGTCTTTATGTTCTAAATTTTTTATATACTTTGGTATTTGTGGTACAGTATTATTATGTATTTCCATATTTATAATATTACTCATATCTACTTTTGAAATATAGTTAAGTTGAGTTGTAATTGAGCTTTTAAAATTTTCTTTTGTATGCAATTTTGTAAATCTATTTTGTGCTTTACAGCCTGGTTTTAATTTTAATTTCCCGATTTGTGACAAAAGTATTGATTTTCTCGTATTGTTGCAATTTATATCAATAATGTCTTTACTTGGAAAAATATAGATCCATGAATTTGGAAAAGATAATTGCAAAAATAATGGATGAGTAATATTAAAAATTCTCTTATTGCATGTTGAAGGTACATTCAAATTTGGAAGAAATAGTTCTATTTCACATTCATTATTGTGACCATTATAAATAGATATAGGTTTATTTTGTTCACAAATTAATTTTTCATCCAGTTTTATACAACTATTTAAATATAATTCGTTACAAAAAAAATACTCGTGTATATCAGAATCTATCACTATTATATGCTCTTTTGGAATTAAAACAGAATAAATATTTTGATGTATTAACTTTGGAATTACTGAAATTTTATAAACATTATAATTTTTTGGTGTAATAATCGGAATTATTAATAGAAAATTTAATTTATTATTAAAGAAATATATATGAGTTTCAATGGATTTATATAATTTTTGAATATTTAGTGATTGTACATCAAAAGGTAATCTAAGAGCTATAGGTAAATTTAAATTTATGTGCTGTAATTCTTTATAAAAAATTTCGTTTGAAAAAACATATGGATGTAATTTGCCTTCCATAGAGCTTATAATAATTTCAACGATTTTTGATTGTGTTACTTGGTATTCATTTATAATATTTGTGAACAATATAAAGACACTATTCAGAGTTGTTATGATATTATTGGTTTTAACTTCTTTTTCCAATTCATAAAATTTATTTGTGTTTTCTGTTAATTGTTTTGAAACATAATTAATATTTTCTGTACTGTTTTTAAAATAAGCTAATTGAGACTCAAAAATAGATGATTGTTGCTTTGCAAGTTCTAGAATATGATTTTGATTATTTTGTAAAGTTTTAATTTGAGCATCGTAATAAATAGCATCATCTTCATTTAATGTACCAAAAAGTGTTTTAGATATAGAACCAATAATATTCACTAAAGCTCTTTTTGATATTCTGTTATCTATTCCTAGCATTTTTTGAATCAATTTAAATTGAATTTGAATGTTGTTACAATCTATTTCCATTTGTTTTAATATTGTATGGCATTCTAAAATTTTGGAGACATTGCAAAGTTCTTTTGTTTGATCATAAATATTAATAATGTATTTAAATTGTGTTCTAAATTCTGATAAATCTACGTACGTTAATAGTTTCCATCTAGAATTATATAAATTAATTGTTGTAACATGTTCGTAATAAAATCCCGAGTAGTTTGTCATTTGTTCTATTAATGTTTTTCCGTAAACGATTATGTCATCCATATAAACTAGTGTTCTTATACCTTGTAGACCTGATAGAACTGAATTTGTTAATCTTTGCAAAGTCGCTGGACCACCTTTTAAACCGAATGGTAATCGTTTGTATTCGAAATGACCTAAATCTGTTGAAAATGCAGTTTTTTCTCTATCTTCTTCATTTAAAAGTACTTGATGAAAACCCTGTGCTAAATCTAGCGTTGTAAAAAATCTTGAATTACCTAATTGATCAATTATATCTGTAATATTGGGTAAGGGAAATGCGTCTGACTTTGTTACTGAGTTTAATTTTCGGAAATCTACACAAATTCTCCATTTTTTATTACCTTGACTATCTGGTTTCTTAGGAACTACAATAAGAGGAAAATTCCAAGGACTTTGTGATTTTTGAATAATATCATTTTCTAACATTTGACTAATTTGATTTTTAATTTCTTGTTTGTGAACGTGAGGTAATCTATATGGTTTAATATAAATTGGTTTGACATCTTTCTCTACGGGTATGCTATGTGTTAAAGTTTCGGTATGTGTTAACTTATCATTTTCCAAAAAAAATAAATCATTAAAGTTTCGACAGATACGTAAAATTTGTTCTTTTTCTAAATGAGTCATGTGTTCGGTTCTAATCAAATTTAAAACATTTTGAATTCTTTCGTTCTTATTTACGATTGGTTGAAAATTATTTGTATTATTAGAAGATTGTGTAAATAAACATGTTAAATCAATATCTGAATTATTATCGGAATTTTGTGTTTTTCTTTCTAAAATTTCATAACTATCTAAATTTTCAAAGATTATGTCACTTTCACTTAAAATTTGTTCTGACTGTGTTGGATTAATAACATTTATATGTACAAAATTTTGATTCGGTTCGACTATGCAATTCCAATAATTAAACCTGAACTTAAACATTTTGATAAACATACTTTTGGTTCACTAAAATTAATTTTACTTGTAAAATTTTTTCAACTCTAGGTGGTATGACATAATCTTTTGAATTAATAATTTTGCACAAATACTTTCATTTTCAAAATTTAACATTACTGTTTTGGATTCTATATCAATATTTGCTTTAAATTTGGTTAAAAAATCTTTCCCTATAATGCCTATTTCCCTAGTTGGTAGGTCTCTTACAACTTGAAATGGAAATTCGGTTTCTTGCCCATTAAAATTTAGTCCTAAAAATACCGCTCCTAAAGTTTTAACTGTATGGTTTGTTATACCGCCAATTTCTATACTCAATTTCGTGTAAATGGTCGAATCCAAATCTAATTGTTTTAAATCTATCAGTGAATGTCGCTACCTGTATCAACTAAAAATTTTGAAAAAGTATCATTCGTGTTAGTAGTGGATAATTGAATGATATCAAAAGTTCTTGAATTATGTAATAGAAAACTATTTGGAACTTGAGTTTTTATTTCATTAATTCCCTTGTCGAGACGGGTCCTAATCCGTTTTTTGAAGTTGTTGTCTGTGGTTGTGGTTCTTGGTTGTTCGTTTCTTGATTTTGTTCATTTGTGCTATCTGTCTGACAGTAATATGCCTGTCTGTTTTCGTTTGTAGGAATAAAAGATTTTGGTGGATTATAATTATTATTTCTTGGGTAAAAACTTTTTCGTCTTGGATTTCTACATTCTTGAATTAAATGCCCCGGTAATTTACAGTAGTTACAAAATTTATTATTATTATTATTAGTACCATTATTTATGTTCGTTGAATATTTATTATTATTTTGATTTAAAAAGCATTGTGGAGATATATGTCCGCGTTTTTTACAAGTAAAGCAGATAACGTTATTGGAATTTGGATTTCTAAAACGAATTTGATTGTTAGTAAATTTTGTCGAGTTTCTCATGTTTTCTTCTTCTTTGGCGAATTTAATTGCTTCCGAGATACTAGTGAATCTACAACATTTTACTAGAGTTCTTATGGGTTCTCTAAGGCCGTTTTCAAAAGCTTTTATGCCTACTTCAGTAAATGTTGTTTGCGCTCTGTCAGCTGAGTCTTGTCCTTGTAAGTTTATGTTTGCGTAATAAATTTGTCGTAATAGTTCTTCTATTTTGTCTCCAAAATTTTTTACAGATTCATTATATGTTTGTTTTAAATTACTCATTTCAGCTATTAAACTTGCAATAGGTCTTGTTACCGAATATTCTTTTGTTAAAAAAGCTTTTAAATTTTTCCATGAATCTATTTTCATAAATTGAATTTTTGCTAAAATATTTTTGTCTAATTTTAGTTTTATAATGGTAAGCAATTTTTCCGCTTCTGTAGGCGTTAAGTCAGTATTTAATGAATCACATGCCGTAATAAATGCAGGGAGCGCTGAAGGTTCTCCGTCAAAAGTTGGAATTAGAGGAATTGCCGTTTGGAAACAAAATCTTGCATCAGAAATTGATTCAATTGTGCTATTCATCATTATTTATTTGATTGAAAAGGAAAAAAAAGAAGAAAAAATTAAGAAAAATACAGTAAAACAGAAGCGCAAAAATTTACAATGTACAAAATATTTAAATTTAGTTTACTAACTTGGAATCCTCCTGAATATTTTCCTCTTGGCCTGGTACTTGTAGTAGTTCAAGGGACTTGTAATGTTGCACTAACACTCGAATATGCACTGAAATTTTCTAACACTTTTATTTTTTTTGATTTTATAACTTTTCACTTTTCACTTTTCTTGATTTTTCAACAATTTTTCTTGATTCTTGAATCTTGATTTCTGCTATCTACTAGAGTTTTCTTGACTTCTCTTATTAATTCTTGATTCGTATTCTTGCTTCTTGATTTTTTTTAAATTTTATTTTACTTCGGGTCTTGATTCATATTTTACTTCGGGTCTTGAATTATTTTATTACTTCGGGTCTTGAATTATTTTATACTTCGGGTCTTGAATTATTTTATACTTCGGGTCTTGAATTATTTTATACTTCGGGTCTTGAATTATTTTATTACTTCGGGTCTTGAATTATTCAATATTTGAGTCTTCGGTTTCTGATCATCAACTAAGTCCACTTTTGGCAAGGCTATCCTCGGAGGCAAAGTTTTCCAAATCACGATGTACTGCTATTTTAAAGTAGCACCCTTATATTTTTCTTTTGTCACTCTTGGCAGTTATTTTTCAAACGCCGTTCTTTCAAGCTCACAAAAAAAAATTTTGAATGTTACTTCGTCAGTCAACACCGCTGTCACCAAATAATTATGTTGGACACCGCGTTGATGAACAGAAAGGGCTGTTGGCGCCGCTATATGCAAATCGGTGTTGTTGCTCTGGACCTTCCGACTTTCCTGAAAAACTCACTCGCTGGAAATACTTGAGATACTTGATAAATAAAAAGACTATTTCAAAAATTTCACTTTATTTCACTTTAAGTACAAGGAACTCGGAGGTATTAGAAGAGAAGTGTTTGCCCGGCGACCGACAGATTAAGACTGATTTATTTCATAATTAATAAAACTAAAATCCTTTGAAACGTAGTGGGGATTTGTCTCGAATGTTCTATGCAACGAAAAGGACAAAGTAATGAATTTAGCTGATTAAACAAAATGTTATTCATGCGAACTTGGTGAGAATTGTTAACTAGGCGGAATGTCGATAATAGGATCTTGCTGAGAATTGTCGATGCAGATTTATGATTTCGTGAGAGAATGTGTAATGTCAGCTACTACACAATAGTCTGAGAAAAGTTAATATGAACCGTTAATATCAGCTAAAGCTCAGGGGTTCTAAGATTTCAGTCTGGACTTGTTAGGAATCTAATATTATGACAGTGGTTAGCAACTTATAATATCAGGGGTGTACAACAATATATATATAGAATATAAATTGTATTTTATAAGTGTATAATTGTATTGTAACTGTAATTACAAAATGCGCATTAATATAATCATTCCACTATAAAACTATTTAATTAATAAAAATTTACATAAACATATAAATTATGAGCTAGTTTCCGGAAAAGTTACAAATTCGCTCAGGTTTTCTACCAAATCATCTGTTATCGGGTTCACAATTTTTGCTTTCTTCTCTTCAACGACTTTATTTTTGGCTTCACACAATACATCCATTAATTGTTTTTCTATATTCATTCTGACGTCGGGATCGAACCACTCTAAACTTTCGGCCATATCTGGTACAAAATGGTTTTGTTTATTAGGTTGTTGTGGTTGTTCCGGTTGTTCTTTAGGTTTATTGCATTTCATTCCATTATATACTGTAAAAATTGAGTTTTTAACAAAGTGTCCTTGTCATCCTCTGGCTTTTTATCTTTTTTTTGGTGGCGATACAAATTCGTCATCTGACGATATAGTAGTTTTTCTGTTCTGCAAAAAAAAATTATATCGTGCAATTACATAAAGGCGAATCTTTGAAGTAACTTCAATCACAATTATTTTTATAGGCAAGATAAATTTCACTGTAATATTTATTGCTTTAGATATGTATGTGTATAGATTGTCATTCAGCTAATCAAGAAGAATATGTACATCAACAATTCCATAAAAAATCAATTGTTGATATCGAAGGGATATTATAACAACTAATGTAGGCATCAGTGATGATATTGTTAACTCTGGTTAAAAAGAAAAGGAGTAGATATAGAATGTAACAACGATGATGAATAAAATTAAACTATACTTAATATAAAAAAACGGAAAGGAATGGAACATTACTCAAGTCTCAAGGTAAAATCTTTGACAAAATATTATAAGAATACAATAAAACTCATAATCAACAGAGCTTTTCTGTTTGGCATTATTCAGCAGTTACCAGTATCAATGGATTGTTTACTGTTTCAGAACAATAGTACAAAAGACTTTCAACCAGCAAGACTTTCAACAACGAATAAGTTTTAATGATATTTACTGCTATTATTCAAATATCAAAGCATGCAATGCCTTGCTTGTCTGATCAAGATAAAGTATTATAAAGTTGTCCATTTGGATAAATGATGAACGAATTGATATCTAGTCATTACTCTGTTACTCTATATTAGTAACATAAATATAAAACTATATCGAGTATTATAAAACTTATTCATTAACAACTGCTTTACATTTCTAATGAAGATTGAAGTCTCTTAAATATTATATAGTATCTGTGATACTATTCCTTATTTCTGCAGATGTCTATATCAAATTTTACTCGAAAGAATATCTAACATTATTGATTTTTAGACAATAAACTAAGTTTAACAAAGAATATTTTATTCCAATCAACTTTCTCGAAAAATTTAGAAAATTTGCTGTCTGATTTTATCTTAGCTTCAGTTCTCTCAAATCAACCATATAATATTCGAAGTATAATAGAAATGAATTTATTGTTTTGAAATAGTAGTATAGCATATACAATAGCAAAAAAGTTTTACTTCAATCGCGTGTGTACCTTACGCGCCTTCTTTTTTTTCTTTACCTGATGTACTTCAACTGTATTGATAGAGCCCTTCGGAACATCTCGTTCGTGCAAAAAGGAAAAATAAGGGTATCCAAACCAATCAGAGTTATAAATTTCCTCCAAACCTAATATTATACAATTTATTAACTCAAATGTATATTTCACTTAAGTTGTATAATTTGCAATATATTATTTATGATCTATGTTGAATTATACGAACATTCCGTTTTTCGAAGGTAGGTATTGATTACAGTTTACGTTCTCACTATATTAAAATACAATTGTGGCGTATTGATTAGATGAAATGAAATTAATATAATTTATGCCAATACATATGTTAGGAATATTCATTGCAAATCGTCTTAATTGATTTTTTAGTGAATCTCAATTGCTATAGATTAAGCTGATGAAGTGTAAGTTCCAAAAAGTTTATGTAATTTGCCTTTAGGCAAAATGCCACTTACAACTAGTGTATATTGTTATAGAATCATGAAATATTGTCATTTGTTTATGTAAAAACTAACTTTTGCCGGTGCCGAGCGAATCTTTAACATTTTTCCTTTCCTTTCTGTGAAACAAAAGATCGCCATCTTATGTTTCACTTCGTTCATTGTTTTTTGAAACATTTTTGCGATATTTTCCCACGCATCATCTTTCTGCTTCTTGTTGTTATAATGCGGGTATTTTAGGATTCCATAATAAATTTATTTCCTGATACAGTTCAATTAGAAGAATAACATCTTATTTACACATATTCATTTTCAAAATTGAGGGTAAGTTGAAATATGTCAATACTTTCACTGTACAATTGAACTTACATTGTAGTACAGATCAACATTTATGTACAACATAGAAAAGTAAACATAAATAATAGATTGCTATCTCAGGTCTTTTGACATTACCTCAATTTTAATTTTTTCGGCGATCTGAAGGAGGCAGCACTTGTACAGTATATAAATTAACCGCTGGTATTATTCCTAGATATGGTTCGCATACGTAATTCAAAATAAGAATACCTAAATAATTTCTTATATTAAAATGAGAAAAAAACATACAAAGTACAAAATATATTTTCAAATATATCACAAGCATTTTTACATAACAATTAATTTTCTTATAAATGTATTAATTGTATTATACATAATAATAAGTATTATAGTTTTATAATACTTTATAATTATAAGTAACTAAAAAAGTATTTACAATGGAATG
Source organism: Ctenocephalides felis (assembly GCF_003426905.1). Taxonomy (NCBI): domain Eukaryota; kingdom Metazoa; phylum Arthropoda; class Insecta; order Siphonaptera; family Pulicidae; genus Ctenocephalides; species Ctenocephalides felis. Next base: position 42,813 of record NW_020539880.1, read on the forward strand.
ATAAATTTACAAGGAACGATCAATATGAATTACTAAATTATCAACAATATATAACAACTACACAGAAACTGTGTAGGAGCATTTACAATAAAATGATAAACTTAAAAGTAATGATCAATATTAATTACTTAATGATCAACAATATATAACAACTACACAGAAATTGTATAGCAGCATTTACAATAAAATGATAAACTTAAAAAGAATTATCAATATTATGGCCTTCTTATTTTGCTCTCTTTGCAGTCTTTGTTTTCCAAAGCGAAACCATTCTACAACTATTTGAACAAAATTAGCTTCAGTAAATCCAGGAGTGTTGTTAATTATTGTGTCTAAAATAAAATCAAACAGGGGTTAGAAACATTAATTGAAATAAATTGAAGTTAAATTACCTTTAATCACTTCCATTTTCAGTTTGTTTACCTGGCATATTACTTCTCCGGCCATACCAGAAACATACCGCTGCCAATTCTTTAGTGAAAACTTTTTTCAATATATTTCTTATATTTTCTGCAGTAGTTTTTCTACCAATTTTTCTAACATAGCTTTGCTAAAAACAAATCATTAAACATAATTACTACCAAATTATTTTATTTCAATATCTTTCAAGGTGCAATTATAGTTTACCAATTCTGCAACATATGTTTCATATTTTAAAAATTCTTCATAGCATGTAATATCGTCTTCAGCACCAAGCGGAAACAAGGAATCGAATGCATTACCATTATTTTGATTAGATGTCAATGTAGGACAACTTGAATTTTGCGGTAATTGATCCATTTTAGTGTTCAAAATAGCAAGCTCCCTTAGTATAAAATCTGTTTTTATGCACTGCTTCTCTAAGTTTATATTTATGTTCACTATTTTTTGCTATAGCTTTTCTGCAAACCAATCCATATCGGTTTGTGTTCCTTGATCCTCAAAAGTTTTACACCACCCAACGTCATGATTTATCCCCATGAGAAGAGATAAGGGTAAAGAGCTCAGTTCTTCTACATTGGAAGGAGTTAGGCAATTGATGCTTGTTGAACTCCTCGGTGATTCGAGATCCAGCAACAATTGTTGGTTAGGATTAAAGTCTGAAAGATTATTTTTTATTCTTTCAAAAATATATATTCTATTGCATTTAAATATGTAGGTTTTTATACGTACTATATTCTTCTTCATTAGACTGATATTGGCTGTTGGGTTTCTTTAAATGAAACCCTTTGCCAAGATTCTCCTCAGCCGATGTATAGGCACTTTTTGCGCAAACTTTCTCGCTTTATAATATGAATCTATGCAATGGCAAGATAGATTTTAAAAAAATCTACATTTATATTTAGTTAAAGAAGTGCACTTACCGAAATAATGCAAATCACTCACATCCTCCTTTGTCCAAGTACTGTCGGGTAAACTTTTTTTCATTATTAGAGAAGATTTTGATATAATATGCTTTGGAGGCCACCAACACTTTGTAACATCATTTTTCATTAACGTTTTATTAACACGCACCTCTGACCTATTACTTTCATTAATGAAATTTATCACCGCGTGTGTATACATTCTGAAAAGTCATCGTAAAGAGGTTACATAAACATTCGAAAATCTTCGAAATCAGTATAATCAAACTAGCTGAAATTTTCTTAACAATTTATGCATGAATCAAACGAGAAAAAATTAATTGAAAATACCTGCTAACGACGATGATTAAAAAGATTTCTTTGGATTACTGTGATTGACCAACCTATTCGAAGCACAACGATTCACGAAACGAAAATGTAGTGAGTCAAATATGCGTGCGTGAAGTGATCGACTCAGGTTTGCATGGCGCCATGATTTTGTAGAAGTGTCAAGTGTTTACTAGAGCAGTTAGCGAGTTAAATTTTTTTAAATAGAATAATTATAATGGACACACATTAAAGACACGCAAACCGCTAAAGGATTTATGCAAATGCAGAATTCAACAGATAGTTGCGCAAAAAGTGCAATGATATAAAAGACTTTTGGATCAACAAGTGGTTAATTCTACACCTAGTATCGGTGTAAGTGCAAGCAAGAATCATATAGAAAATACAGTGGCTAATATAGAGATCGTTGAATTTTCAAATATGCCTTCAACGTCTTCAAATAATGGTTTTGAATCATCTGATATTGATAGAAATTTGCAACTCTCAGACAAAACCATTGACTCTTCATCCACTGAGTCATCAACCCTTGAGGAAGACTTGGGTTATTAAATAAATTATCAAAATATTACCTTACATAGTGCCAACCTTCTCAGACACATTAATAGGGGGTTTTATGTACATTTTGGTGTAGAAAATTCTATTATTCGAGCCATGACTAAAATGTAAAAAAATGCCCAATTAATATTAAATTACAGTTGAATTGTGATGGTATTAGAGCTAAAGAGCTCTAATAGTACATTTTGGCCAATACAGTTAATTATATAGGGAAAAGCCGGCAAACCTTTTATTGTCGGTGTGCATCTCGGTGAAGGAAAGCCAAACGACGGCAATATTTATTCATCTGATTTCGTGAAGGAAATGAAAACCATTATGCTAAATGGCATTAATTAATTTGGTTGGCGGATTTTCTTCAAGGCTTTCAAAATAGGAATTTAATTCTGTCCAAAACTCATACCGATTCAAAATGCTCGAATTCTTAATAATCTGTTGAAAACAGTTGTCTATCTCTGACTATTTTTTATTTCTGCATTTAGTGCCCATTTCCAGTCTTTTGAAACGTAAGACATGAACAAAATGGTTGTGCGTTGAAGTAATGACAGATGACCACGCATTGTAATATGCTGGCGCATCATCTGGCATGACAATCGAACTGGCAATATTTCCTACTGTGTCATGTATTTGTTTCAAAATAATTAAAATGCGGTTTTGTTTTGACGGTTGGTGAAACAAAATGTTATTACAGTGTAAAAGCTCACACAAAAGTGTGCAGAATAAATCTATATTCATTGTACCTTGTGCTCCTCCATCAATGAATTCACCAAATTGTGAAATAGTAGTTTGCACTGTAGTCATCATCACCAATAAAATATGCTTTTCTTCTAGTATATCATCTTCCACGCCACATTTTTGTAATAAAAAGTTTTATAAATGTTGCTTTTTCATTCTTATCAAACAATTTCTTCACACTGGCTTTATCTCTTTTGTGTAGTTACTTAGGGCACGGTAGCATAACTTTAATATTATGATTTTAATTGGTAATTAATGATGCCCTTAATGGTAAATGTGCTTCATATGCGCCATTTCAAATCTTGTTGATCATTTTGCTCCTGCTATAACTTGATCTATAAAAAATGAATAAAAGAAAGGTATTTAATTTTATAATCATGCAAACTGAATGAAAATTCACCTTTGAAATGTTCTTTTGGATACTTATTTAACGCAAGAGAATTTAGACTTCTTTGTTTGACGTTGAAACATATTCTTGAAATGTTAATTTGCAAACAAATCGTCGAAGTAAGAGGCAATAACTAAATTATTTATTTCGTACGTGTCGATACTGTATGTTTGTCATCATTCAGCATATTTTAGCGAAGTCTAAAACAGTTTTTTTACAAAGTTTTAAAAAAACATATCATAAAAATTAATAGATCATATAACAAGTAAAAATATGAATACATACAACATTATGAAAAAAAAACACATAACATAATATTAAACTACATTGTTTCAAAGAAACTAAACACTAAAATAAAATATTTAAGTAAACGTTAAACAAGAAAACTTAGCAGTTGCTACATGACCAGCGAAATAAGAATGTCAACCCAGTGTTAGCATTTATGGTGCAGCATAGTATATTAACGGATATATAATTCACAAAAAAGTGAAAATTATAAATTCTTTGATATATTAATATGATAATATAATGACTAGTAATAATTAAATGACAGATCGGAAAGTATAAATAAAAAGTTAATAGCAGATTTAATTGAAGAGGCAAATTCAAATCAAACTAATGATAAAAATTCAGTAGTAAATGAAAACAATGTCATTTGTTTTTATTCGAATTGCTAGATTCCGCTTCAACTTTCATTGCACTTGTTGACTGTATGGGAGTATTAATTATTAAGTTTGTTGATGCACTAGTTAAATTTGCAGATTGTTTACGTAACTGTTCTGAAATGAATTCAGAACTAGTATGTGAATCGTCGGCGATTACGGCGGACTCAATAATTAAATTCTTCATTGCGAACCCCAAATGAGTTGTTGGATTTAGAGAAAACTATTGCTTCTAAACTTGTATTTACAATATATAAGTTACAGAAATAAAAATAGAAGATATTTATTGTTATTGTTATTATTTCTCAAATGATATATCAATACGAAGGATTTAAGGATACTGCACTAGGCAATGAATCTGGTCAAGAACACCAATGTAATTGATTTAATATGGCACCAATATCCTAGTACATGTTCTATTCAACCATTTTTTTCAAGTGTTTTATTCAAGTATGGATCTAAATGGTAATCAGCACAATAAACAACATCAAATAAAATGATACTGTTCTAAATTCATTCTAAACATTACTCGGTTATTAACTTCCCGAAGGAGAAGTTTGTTTTCATAAAAAAATCCGATTCTCGACGATTTTGTTTTCTCGAAGTTTCTAGCCATTCTGTATCGAATGCCACCAAATTTGGAAAAAGTAGATTTGTGTGCGTGTGTGAACAGATTTTGTGCCATCAGTGCCGTAAATCGACGTTTTTTTTTAAAAACTTCCTTTTATTACTCTCAAAAACTGCAATTTTTCGAACATTTAGCTCGGTATCTCAGAAACGGCTGAATCTGCCTTTGCCAAAAACTAATCATCACATCTATCTAACAATAGGAATCGAATGTTTTTTGAACCATTCAAATCGGTTGGATCTGCGCGCTCGAAAACGTGGGCGAAAAATTGCATAACAATAAATATCTTCTATTTTTATTTCTGTAACTTATATATTGTAAATACAAGTTTAGAAGCAATAGTTTTCTCTAAATCCAACATACACACACATCTATTTTTTCTGAGGTATGCCAAAATGTTCAGAAACCTTCAAAACGTCAAAAAATGCAAAAATTTTCAATTTCGATTTTTGAACGATTACAATAACTTACTCTACGGGAAGTTAAAAAATATAATTTATTTTAATATAAACACTATTTACAGATTTACAATTGTCGACATATTATATTAGCCAAGCTTAATATAATGCAAGGAGAGATTTCTGTACTAGCATTTCACTCCGCAAAAGATGAACTTGAATCTGGCGCCATTGACATTATGCCTCCGTTGGCAGACCTGCGTCTAGTCGAGTGAGAGTGATCTATTCATATTACTCTGTGCGCAAGTCACGACAGTCACGTGTTCTATGTGGTCAGTAATCCATTATGTTGCTTCGTGTTGCTGCGGTGTTTATTTCTATTTTATTTAAATTCAGTGCTGTGGTAGACAAATAATCAAATAGCATAAATTGGCGATAAAATTGTTTGCAGATTTTTGGTTAGTATTTTGATGAATTGTTAATTCAATATGTGAAACAAAAACAAAGAATTTGACAGCATTCTATTTCGTATTCGCTTTGATTTTATATATGAAATATTCGTTAAAAATGTTCGTGCTTTCCTAGCTTTTGTTGCAACACGCTGTTGATTTAATACAAAACACAATGTTTGTTTTTATTTATATTTTTATTGATATATTTATTGATATCATTTCCAATATCATAGAAACGCTATGACTAATGATGCATATTCTATTTTCACTGTAGTTGACATTAATTCTCTTTTCTTTTGATGCTATTTTAAATTATTAGTTTTATTTCTATATATGAATTACTATAATATTCTTTACTTTCAGGTGTCGGTGAAGAAATTTTATTCAATAAAATTTTATTCAATAATAAGGGAGAGCCATGTGAAAGTTTTGCCGAATAGCCATGCAAGGTGCACTGAGTAATAATTTTTAACAAGTAAGTACTTGCAAGTTTTTTTATTGCGATGGATATTATCCTGATTAGTATTATCAAAAATGATGTTTCACGAAAAACTTAAAGGCACATGCTGCCAGATTTCCATGAATGAAATTTTAGACATTTGATCTGCTTTTATTGTCCGAATCTACAAGTAAAAAGTATGTCTATATATTTATTAACAGTTATCAGCAAATGTTGTCTGTATAATTATGAGTTTAGCTGTTAGTTTACGATTCACAAATTTTATAATTGCTAGCAAATATGGTTGTTGATGACACGCTGTCGATAATTTCAATTATTAAATTTGTTATTAACTTTCTATGGAACAGATTAAACTTATGTAGCATTGTTTATGATCCTTGGTATAATTCTCTTATTTGTTTGTCATTTCACTATCCTCAATTTTTAATTTTATAACAATTTTATATTTTCTCATGTTAAAAAGTAGACCTCACATGCACTTTGATTTTTTTTCACAAGTCTCTACTATACTTAGACGGTACTTTGCTTTCTGGTCACCCCATATAATTAACTTCTCTAATCAAAAACTACACTTACTACATAAAATTTTCTCAATGACCTTCTTTCAAATTTTTGATACCCGATACATTTATGAAAATATTTTCAATTTAACACATACTTGTTCACTGTAAAAATTGTTTTAGGAAAAATTTATTTGGTGCTATAGAATTTAGCGGAAGCTGTCATTGAATATTTTTATTTTTTTATTACTATATATATATATATATATATATATATATATATATATATATTAATGCACACACACATAAATAAATTGGCTGAATTTTTAAAAATTATAATAGATGCCACTCTATTGAGTGCACAACTAATCTAGCTGAGGTATATATCGAGGGCCGAGTCTGGTCTTTATCGAGATTGATCTATCTTGAAATCAAATGGAACTTGGAATTGAAATTGAAGTGTATTAACAGATACTCATTGTAATAAGTTTATAATAATGGTTTCTTTAAATGTTTCAAAACAAAACAGAACTTGATATTTAATACTTGTTGGTCGCCACCAGCATGAAACCCACGAACCATTATTAGCTGAGCTTGGGAACTTATTCTATGTTAACAATGCTGCCAAATTGTTTTTCTCTATAAATTAAACAGTGCACTTGTATATAACACTGCATTATTTTTGAATCACAAAATTTATTATTAAATTACCGTGGTGACAATAGCACCAAATACAAATTGCTATCTTCTATTAAAACAATCAACGAAGTAATCAATGAACATTTTTACATATATAGATACGTGATATCATCAATAAAATCATGAACATCTTCAAAAATTAATTTTAAAAAGTCGTAAATTTTAAAATCAAATTTAAAAATTTAAGTATGTGAAATAATGCTAGTATGTGACCTGTATAATAATTTTAACTGTGTTTTAATTTCTTATGTAATAATTGAAAATGATTTTAAGAGTGAAAATCAACGATTGATACTTAATCTTGCGTATGTAAACATAAATATAAATATGTAGTTATGCGTACCTAAATTCTTCTGGAAGAAAAATATTGATATTTTATTTTGAAAGATAAGTAATACCATATTGCATCATTACTGAACACATTTCAGTTTTGGTATGAGATTTAGGAGAAGCGCTTTATCCTTACATATAGAAACACAATAACTTATTAAAATTACAGTTTTTTTGTACACTACAGCACTGTTATTTTTATGCATTGAAACAGTTGACCAAACAAATAAATCGCATTCACAGAGCATCCGCGCTTACATCGATTGAATAAAATACAAATGCCTAGTGCTGCATTCTATTATTCCCATTAATGTTTTTGATGTAAGATACATTAACATATCATCAAAGCCATGGTTGGTCGCCACCAATGATACAAACAGGTTCTTGTAATATTGAACTTCAACAATTTTTGCTAGTCTTCTATAGCCTTGGATTTAAGTTCCAGTCCATACTGCATATTTACCTTTGCTTGGTCAATAGGATCTCTGTTGTTCCAAAAAAATTGATTATAAATTCAATACTTCTATAGCGTTGTGTTCGAGTTCCAACCCAGAAACTCAACTGAATTATTGCCATTCATTTTTTCCAATTTTCTGCGGCAGTGGTAGCACAAACGATCGTTTGGTTTTAATAATTTACATTTTTCGAGAATTGATTTAGAAGGGCGTCGTAAATTTTATCTGTACGAATTGATTGGCCAATGGTATCTCTGAAATTCATTACATATTCGATACAAGCATTAATTACATATTTGATACTCCTACTTTTTCATATTTTGATTTGCAGAAATTCTGTAAGTAAAATAATAGATCCAATCAATTTGTTCAGCTTATAACACACATGCGAATTATAAAATTCCGATGGCCATGGCACACAGCTTGTTGCAACTCTGGATGTTCATATGATCTCAATAATCTAGATCTAGATGTTGTGGTATTATATAGGTATTCTGTTCAGCAGGTTCTTCAGGTGGAGAAACTATTAACGATTCAGACAGTTTTTCAAAGACTTGAAAAACTGTTGCTGTATCCATGGTCGTCTCTCTTCTTTATTTTCTTTATTTTATTTTAATTTTATTTATTAAAAACAAAATTTAATTTTTATTGAAAAAAAAAATTTAATTATATAAGCATAATATTTCAACATTAGATTATAGCGAGTTTCATTTTCTATTGATATTTGTATTAATCGATGACACATTTTGTAACCACCGAATGTTGGAAAGGATTACTTCCTGCGTTATTAAAATATTGACATAATATTGGTCTCGAATTTGTAAAGCATCGTCACTGTTCCCAAATTAATTCAAATTATTATCTTGAGCTCTAGGAAGCTCCATTCCTACATCATTTGTGTCACTATTACTCGATAAAATCGTGTGTTTTCTGAAAATAGTTGGTACTAAAATAGTTAATCTGCTAGAATCGATCAAGATGGCTATAATGAAGTGAATTCTAGATGGAATGTGAATTACTTTAATTCTGGTGGAAATGGCGCTCATTAAACCATATGATTTATAAGAAAAAAACTTCGTATATGCTTCTTATTTGCATGATAGCTCACTCATTTTACACGCAAAAAACTTGTAACAGCACTCATTTTAAAGCTTATGTTAGCACTATAAAACCCAATTTCACCGAAATGCATAAAGGGCTTTAAATACAACAATTGAATCTTAAATGAAATAAAAAACGACTTTGCTCTTTCAAATCTTGCTTAATATTTTTCGTAGAACCCTTTATGTAATACAGATTTATTAAGATTTTTATTGACATTATTTTGTTCATTACATGATTTTCGTTAAAATGTATATTTTAGGACATATTTGCAAGAAAACGAAGAAGAACGCCAAAAATATATGAATCTTTAGTCGCCAGTAACTTGAAAAGTATTAGTTTTTCTTGAAAAACTATAGAAGACATTTTTTTCTTATAATTAGTTCTTCTATCGATTTCCGACGTTATTTTGAAAAAATGTAATTACACATTTGAGAAGGGGTGTCATCCCCCCGGGGGGTAATGGCGCAACATTACATATTGCTCTCGTCAAATATTTCAACTATATTGTTGGAAACACTTATTTCATCGTCGGTCCACTCTACTTTCAGAGTCGAACAATATTTATGTACACGGTGGCGTCCTTGTTTTAAATTATCTTTTGAAAATATATTTAAATTTACTGTACACCGAAGTCATATTAAAAACAAATATTTAAAAATAGGTAACTACTTACTTGCATAATCTATAATGATAACTGGATAGTGTTTCCAATTTTTGGATGGACTTTTTAAATTCTCGAGCCATTTACGCATTTTCTTGTATTCGAATGGCTTAGGAAAACATGTAAAATTTTGACTTTCTTCGTGGAATAACCACGAGGATGGTACAAGATCTACCATATTTCTTTCTTGTTCATGTACGAATTGCACAATCGTGTAAATTTTATCGGAATCCATTCCTAATGAATAATTTGCACACATTCTTCACTAAAGTCTAAACGCAACTAAATCGAGTAGACGAATGAACATGTGCTTTTGCTGTACTAAATGGTCATAATTCACCAAAACAATCCCAAAACAGTATTAGTATTGAAAATATACAGATTGTTATATGAGAGTAAATTTAAATCATTTTTCACTAAAACCTCTAATATGACCATTATACAAAGATACCACACACAGCATTTTTGCTGGCATAAAAGTTCTAAATCATATGTAACTAAATATACTACTGATTCATATAAACAAAAATTAATCATTAATAACTTAATATATTGTTTGTTATATTGTTCAATGTAAGAAAGCTATGGCTATGTTGTGGTTTGTATCTGCACTTCTTCTTTTTTGTGCATACAATGAGATTTGTAATGCAATATGCATTCATATTTTCCTCTTTACAATCACTCCTTTTAATTTTTTTTATTTGTGCTACTCCATTAGGGACTAATAAGATAATTTATTTGGAAATTTATTAGAAAATATATAAGATTTATAAAAGAACTTTTGAACGTCTGTTTCATTCACATTATCTAATCCTAGGGTATTTTCTGTTCTATCTGTTCTATATATCTATGTTCTGTGTATTTACTATGAAATAAATCTTTCTTAAATAAGTATTGAATGCTTCGATTTGTATTGAATGCTTTGCTCGTCATGTATCACGCGAACGTGAAGATATAAGAAGCTGCTGCACTTAAATTGCTTGAGGCAATGTGAACACACAGTTTTTACTACTCATGTTAGCCTGAGTAAGAATTATAAAGCCTTTAAATAAGCATTATGAGAAGAGCTACCTATCACTATATAAAACTGAGCCTTAACCCATTTAATAGGAAAACTAAAACCTACTTTGAATAAGAAATACTACATTGATTCGCCACCAATGTTTACCACGTTTTGTGTTTAGCTCAAAACTTCTCATTTATACTTTCTATATTCTTTGATATTACGCGTCTATAGATATCCCATCGCGATATCTGACTCGCGATCACCGTACAACTTCAATATTAATATTATTAAACTCATTAGGTATATTAAGTTTAATATTATTAAACTTATTATCTAACATATTTACAGATAAAATGCAAAAATTTCTTTTGAATTAATTAACATAGTTCAATTTGAAAGGATGTGGTAAACTTGATTCAATAAGTGTTTTTCGAGAAGATGTGATAAAGATTATATTGAAAGAAAACTGAAGAAACTTTTTAAACTAATTATTACTGTACTGGTTTATTGTGGACTAAAATAGTACTCTTTATATAACCAGTGTTTAAAATTTGGATTGTCCTTTTCCATAAAGTTAAAAACATTTTACATCTCGGCGGGTATGAAGTTTCGTCTCTTAGAAGTAGCCGGTCCACCTTTAAGTCTAAACCGTAGTCGTTTATATTCAGTATGTTCAAAGTCAGTAGAAAATGCCGTTTTTCTGCCACTTTCATTTCTCTAGATTTTTCCGCGGCCTGTTCTTATTCTTCTATTTTATCTATATATTGTAGAATTTTGTCTGTCAACTTGTCCCGTTTTGTTTCATTACGTCGAAACTATATATATATATATATATATATATATATATATATATATATATATTGGTGTGGCCTTGATTCGATCAGTAGACCACACGGATGGCTGGTATTCGTGGACTGTATAGGGAAACTAAAAACGTTCTTCTTCTATGATAATAACAAACTAAAAAATGACCTCACTTTGGTCAATAAAAGGAAACTCAACAAAACTTCTAAACTCGACTGACTCGAAAGGAAACTCGAAACTGAACCAAAGAAAGAAAGCAAGCTGTAAGCGTACTGATAACGCACTGGAATCGAATTGAATACGGAACTAGATAGAACCCGAACTGAAAATGCACTGGAAGCGAAGTGAACTAGGAATCGACTCGAATAGACTAACCACATGTCGGAAGTCATAGGGCAAAGTTTTGGAAGGAAAGAGACAGGTAGTCTGGATTAGAAAGGAACAAATCGGTTGACATATTGTAACCCCGAGATGGCGACTATATTATTATTATCGACGCATGTAATAGTCAGTGGCGTCACCATTTCTTCCCCGGGCGAAAAAGGGTACCTTTTTAATACTAGAAAATATAAATGGAAATATCAAAACCATTAGTCAAACTATGCGAAAAATAAAACACATGAGAGATGGTGAAGAAATAACATGTTGATTCTTAACTGAATCTAGGAAGTAAGTTAAGTTTTGATGGAATATCTAATGCTTCTATGTTCACCCATCATAGTCAATATTAAGGATAAGTAATCTTGACAGGAGAGCAGTAACCTTGTTATTTGTTTGAACTATATTATAGTTGCTCAGTATCTTGCTGTGATAATGCTGCCAAATTTCATTCTCTGCTATAGCAAATGATTTTTAATATTTTCTATTAATGGATATCACTTCCATGAGACTTGCATATAGCACCACTGGAAATTATTTTAGGTTTGCATCATACATGCTTGTTTTCGGAACACATGAAAATTTGTCTTGGTGGAATTATCAATTGTCATATCTAAGATGCCTTTATGTCGAATAGGAATTAAAATTTCATTGACCTTGTTTCGTGGATTTGTTGATAATGGTGGTAGTTTATTTTGAGTAACCAGCATGGTTTAAAACAACCAGTTCGTATTTGGAATGTGTCCAATATGGGGCCGTATTCATTTCCAAATTAAAGGCATTTTTACAATAACTGCAATATTATGATGATTCATAGCGTTCGATCTTCTTGAATGTACAGATTTTTGAATATTATCAAAAGTTGTGAGAACAACTGAGCAAATAACATTCTGCTCTTGAGTGTGATTGAGTTGTCATGCGATTCCTCTGAATAGAAGCAAGTTACTGATAAAGTTACCACATATAATGGTAAAAGGTAAAAGGAAGGAATTAATTGAAAGGTAACAAATAAAAGCATTAGACTCTTTTTTTTATCGTTTGCAAATATGAAAAAAAAAAAAAAAACATATTTCTTCACCATAAATTACTGTGTAGGTAGGGGGCAGAGCTTTACTACAGGGCGTTTCAATAACGTAGCCCTGGTTCTTACTAAAGCTGTGCGCACCTCTCCGTCTTTTCCGGGAAAAACGTCTTCAATAACCCCCATAGACCATTGAAGAGGAGGCAAATTTTCATTTTTGATTAGAACTAACATACCCTTTTTAGCCGGGAGAGAAGGGGTGTTCCACTTTTGACGTGATTGTAAATCGCTTAAATATTCAAAATGCCATCTCTTCCAGTAAGATTGTATTATTTTATCAATTAATTGTTTTCGCGTCGGTAAATCTATTTGCAATATATTTTTTGATGGAAGGATATTTAAGGGAGTTAAAGTGAGGAAATGAGCTGGCGTAAGAGGTTGGAGATCACTTGGATCGGAACTCATCCAACATAATGGTCGAGAATTGAGAAGCGCCTCAATTTGGATTAACACGGTATTTAATTCCTCGAAAGTAAGAATTTGTTCACCTATTACTCGATATAAATGCGCTTTTATAGATTTTATGTTGGACTCCCACAAACCCCCGAAGTGGGGTGCGGCTGGCGGATTGAAAGACCAATTGATATTATGCTTGTGAAGTTCGGAGTTTAATGATGCACTAAATGTTTTTGAGTTAATAAGCTGAAATATATCTTTCAGTTCTGATTTGGCACCAACGAAATTTGTTCCGCGATCTGAATACAGACAAGAAACTGGACCTCTTCGTGAAATAAAGCGCTTAAAACAATTTAAAAACGTCGAAGTTGTTAAATCGGAGGCAAGTTCAATATGTATTGCTTTTGTGGAAAAACAAATAAATAAACAAATATATGCTTTTGAACTTTTTACGCCCCTAAATATTCCCATGGTTACGCGAAAGGGACCAGCATAGTCAGTACCAGTGTGCTGAAAAGGTTTTGCCTCCATAACACGAGGAGAAGGTAAATCAGCCATAATAGGAGTAAAGGATTTAGGATTATTCCTAAAGCACTTATTGCATTTATGAATACGTTGGCGTACAATACTGCGAATGGATAAAATCCAGTATCTTTGACGAAGAATGGAAGTGAGTGAATGTGGACCAGCATGTAAATGTTTCTCATGATAATAATCAATTATTAAATTTATCACGTGATCCTTTTTGGGTAAAAGCAAGGGAAATTTATGATCAAAATTCAGGTTAGCATGTGTTAAACGTCCACCAACTCTTAAGAACCCATCATGTAAAAATAGTCGTAAAGTCCGATACCTTTTAGGAAACTTGTTCATTTTCAAACAATCAATTTCTTCGAAAAAATAGATCTGTTGGATAAGTTTGATTATAGTTAATTCGGCTTTGTTGAAATCTGAAAAATATATTTCACTTCTAGATGGAATAATTTTGCAGAAACGTAAAATAAATACAAATATTCTACATAGTCTGGCCCATGAAGATATAGTGGAAGTGAATTCGTATAGATCATTTTTACAGGAGTTTACCACTAAGCAAGATGAAACTTTTTCTTCTGGAACATTTTGCATGGAATCTAACGCAGAACGTATGGGCCAATGATTTCTTTGAGCGTAAAGCCACGAGGGACCTGTGTATCAATTACTATTATTAAGCAATGTATTTGGCAATGAACCACGAGAAACACAATCGGCAATATTTGCCTCGGAAGGAATATGATACCACTTGGCAGAAGGAAGTAAATCATGAACTTTCGTTACTCTATTTGCGACAAAAGTTTTCCATCTATGAGCTGGTCCTGTTAACCAATGAAGCACAATCATCGAGTCCGTAAAACCATATATTTCTTCGATACATAAAGAATGATGATTGGAAGATATGACAAAGGATAATAATTTTGCCAATTAGTGCGCCGCACACAACTCTAATCTTGCTAAAGTTTGAACTTTAATTGGAGTAATTTTTGATTTTGAAATAAGAAGGTAATATTTATTATCATGGCAAGGCTTGATATAAATCACAGCCCCATAAGCCTTTTCTGAACTATCCGCAAAACCGTAAAGAGAACAACGAATATAATTTTTGGTACCTACAAATCGAGGAATGGAAAGATTAATTAATTCTGGAAGTTGACTATAAATACTAAGCCATGTTGCAACTAATGAGGAAGGTAATGGCTCATCCCAATCCAATTTTAATAACCATAGTTCTTTCATGATCATTTTGAATTTGATGGTAACAGGCGTAATAAAACCTAAAGGATCCCAAATACGAGCAATGGTGGATAATATATGGCGTTTGGTCCAATTTTGATGGAGAAGGTTGATATTAAATTTAAAACAATCTTGAATTGGATCCCATCTCAATCCTAATACTTTAACGGACGTATCAAATTCAGAAATTGTTTGTGAAAAATTAATTTGTGTTTTATGGTGTGATTCAAATTGTTTATACATTAAACCAGTGATTCCCAAACTTATTTCACCTACCGCCCCCTTTCCAGCAAAAATGTTACTCAGCGCCCCCCTTACAAACTTTCCGAAGAAGAAGTTTGTTTTCATCAAAAAATCCGATTCGCTAATTTTATGCTTTCTCGACGTCTCAAGCCATTCTGAATCGAATGAGACCAACAATTGGAAAGCAGTATGTGTGTGTGTGTGTGTAGATTTTGTGCCGTAAATCGTCGTTTTCTCAAAACTGGCTGGACCGATTTCAAAAATTTAAAAGCCATTCGATGTATCTCGATGAGGACTAACGTTTCTCAGTTTTGTTCGACGATCGGCCGAGCCGTTTCTTTGTAAATCGCAGAAAAGTGAAAAAAAATCGCACACGTTTTAGCCCGCAATTTTGAATCGATTTTGAAAATTCAAAAACTGTTCGAAAGATATTGGTTGGGAATCGACCTGATTAGTTTTTGGTAATGATCGGCCGGGCCGTTTTCTTGTAATAAAGTGTTTTTAATAATATAAGTAGTAGTAATTAATAAGAAGTAGTAATTTTTTAGACAATTTTTATGTTTTTTTGATGGTAGATACCACAGTCTTATAGATTATACTAAAATATTACGGTCCTACGACAAGTTAAATTTTGAAATCTCGTCAAAGTTTGCAAAAATTGGTATCGTTTTTATGGCGTTTGTCAAAATTAGAACTTTCAACGATGTTTGCTTAAAACCGCATAAACCGATTTTAAAAATTTAGAAGCCAATCGATGTATTTCGATGTATTTCGATTATAATTTTAATGTGAGGGAAAAGGAATTACGGGGGGTGCGCTCGTACCTACGATAAATTTGTTCGCAAAAAGTAATAAAGGGAGTCGCGTTAAAATTCAAGCAATATTGGATTTAGACTCGGAAATTAATACAATATCAAAATCGCTATTCCAAAAATTGGGTGTTAAATCTCAATTCACGAGCCTTAAGCTCCACGGTGTTGATGGAATTTCAACGAAATCGAATAATTTTACAAATTTAGAAATATTCAATGAATATGGTACATTTGCAAAAAATATAAATGCCTTTGTGCTTACGAAAATATCGAGTCTACTACCCGCGCAGCAAATCCAAATTTCTGAACTAAATCTTCCCAATGGATTAAAACTTTTGGATTCACACTTAAATATTCCGCGCGAAGTAGATATGTTGATAGGTGTTTACGTTTTTTGAAATTTTAGGTAACGAAAGAATTATACTAGGTCCCGATCATGGGGGGCAAACATAGAACAAATGACCTTTTTATCGTATTAGTATTCCGCTCCTGCGATAGAGGGTTTTACTGTTCCCAAATTCAAAACTAACGTCGGTTATCGTCCAACGCGTACATCAAACTCACAGGACTAATGACGGTGCTACTCGATAACGAACGAATACTTCAGGAAAACAAAAGAATTAATAATAATTTTCAATATGGCGAAGTGTCACACGTACCACAATGTCAAAAAAGTGTTGAATTAAATACAGTTCGTAAAGATAAAAAATTCTAGCAGGGTACTAACAAAAGCCGCATGCGTTAAGAAACTGGGCTGAAAAGCTATAGAGGATTTGAGGCACGTTTGAAACAAAAAGAAAGTGATTTATGTACTAGAAATTTTAATCAAAATCCATTGCAGATTTTTTTGGAAGAATAAGGGTCGGAGATGTTCAATTTTCTGAATTTTTTATATTGTTTGTTGTTAATAACTGGTGCAATACTGTGAAACGATTTCTCTCAGGAAAATATATAAATGAAAATGAACAGGACTCCATGAAAAAGTTGCTCTCGAAAAGTACAAGAAAAGTCTCAAGGCCAATCTTGTCTATTTATTAATAATTGTATTTTATTTAAATTATGTAAATATGCTTTATTGATATATTTTATTATTTATATTTAATTATCGCTTAAATATCAATTTTATTGCATTTTTAAAAATGTTTTTAATATATATGAAAATATATTTTTTAACTTCCCGAAGGAGAAGTTTATGTTTTCATAAAAAAACCCGATTCGCTAATTTTATGTTTTCTCGACGTTTCAAGCCATTCTGAATCGAATGAGACCAAATTTGGAAAAAGTATGTGTGTGTGTGTGTGTGTGTGTGTGTGTATGTGAACAGATTTTTTGCCGTAAATCGACGTTTTCTCGAAAACGGCTGGACCGATTTCAAAAATTTAAAAGCCATTCGATGTATCTCGACGAGAACTATTGTTTGTCAGTTTTGTGCGACGATCGGCCAAGCCGTTTCTTCATAAATGGCAGAAAAGTGAAAAATTTTTCGTCTACGTTTTAGCCCGCAATTCTGAATCGATTTTGAAAATTCAAAAACCGTTCGAAAGATATTGGTTGGGAATCGTGCTGATTAGTTTTTGGTAGAGATCGGCCGGGCCGTTTTCTTGTAATAAAGTTTTAAAAAAAAAAATTTCGACGATTTTTAACTTCCCGTAGGGTAAGTTATAGTAATCGCAAAAAAATCGAAAATGAAAATTTTTATATATCTTTACGTTTCAGAGGTTTCTGAACATTTTGGCATACCTTAGAAAAAATGGATGTATGTGTGTGTGTGTGTGTGTGTGTGTGTGTGTGTGTGTATGTATGTATGTATGTGCGTGTGTGTATGTATGTGCGGATACAAATTTTCGTCGACGATTTCGGGAACACGGATAAACCGATTTGAATAATTCAAAAAACATTCGATTCGTATTAATAAGGAGACGTGCTGATTAGTTTTTGGCGAAGGCAGGTCTAGCCGTTCCAAAGATACGGGGCAAAAAGTGCCGAAAACGGTAACTCAGTTTTTAAGAGAACGGAGCGTCCGATTTGAATAATTCAAAAAACATTTCACTTGTATTGACAAGATGAATAATCGATAAAATTTTCATGAAGGCAGGTCTAACGGTTTCGGAGATCTGATGAAAAAAGTAAAAAAAAAATGCCATTTGGCGGTCAAAAATGATCATTAGACATATGCACATCAAATTATCAGATATTTTATAGAGATTTTAACAATAAGTATAAATTTGTTTTACATTCCTATGGGTTCCGTACCAATGTTTACGCGTTAGACGGCGACGCGGCGCTTTGATATTTCGTCTTTATGCAGTTAAAGCAGTACGATTGCTTTAAAAAAAAGTTTAGATCTTCCAAAATATGTCAAAATAAAATAAAACTTTGTTTTTTTTCAAAAAAAAAAAATAAAAAAAAAATATTTTTCTAAAAAAAATTTTTTTTTCAAAAAAAAGTAATTTTTTGTCCAATATATAGTTTCTCAAAAATCTTATTTTTTCGAAGTAAAATTTTTTCAAAAATCTTAATCGTTTTTAAAAAAAAAAATTTGGTACGGGAAGTTCCAGCAATTTGCCTTAAGGCACGATGCCTTAATTGCCTTAAGACAGAATTCCACTTACAGCTAGTTATGATTATTTTTTTGACGATAGATACCATAGTCTTCTAGATCATACTAAAATATTACGGCCCTACGACAACTGGTTCAGCTTTAAAAATTCGTCAAAGTTTGCAAAAATCAGTATGGTCTTTTTGGCATTTGTCAAAATTAGACTTTTGATCGACGTTTTCTCAAAAACGCCTGAACCGATTTTAGAAATTTAAAAGCCATTTGATGTATTTCGGTGAGGACTATCGTTTGTCAGTTTTGTGCAACGATCTGCCAAGCCGTTTCTTTGTAATTTGAAAAAAACTTTTCGTCCACATTTAAACTCATCCTACCGAACGATTTTAAAAAATCAAAAACTGTTTGAAAGATATTAGTTGGGAATGGTACTGATTAATTTTAGGTGAAAATCTACCGAGCCGTTTTCTTGTAATTAACTGTTGAAAAAAAGTGTTAAATTTTCGTCGACATTTAAGCTCATCCTACCGAACCGATTTTAAAATATCAAAAACTGTTCGAAAGATATTAGTTGGGAATGATACTGATTAATTTTTGGTGAAAATCTACCGAGCCGTTTTCTTGTAATTAACTGTTGAAAAAAAGTGTTAAATTTTCGTCGACATTAAAGCTCATCCTACCGAACCGATTTCAAAAAATCAAAAATTGTTCGAAAGATATTAGTTGGGAATGGTACTGATTAATTTTAGGTGAAAATCTACCGAGCCGTTTTCTTGTAATTAACTGTTGAAAAAAAAAATTCAGCCGATTTTCATGGAAATTTTTTTGGCGATATACATCATGGTCTTATAGAACTTACTGTAATATTACGGCCTAACGACAAGTAGTTTAATTTTAAAAATTCGTCAAAGTTTGCTAAAATTATTATCGTTTTTTTTAAAAGTAGGATTAATGAAGTATATTATTTACACATTTTTTTTTGATTAAGTCGATTATTTACACATTTCGGGAAGTTCATGTAACTTGCCTCAAGGCTAAATACCAAACCAACTAGTTATGAGTATGTTTTGTTATCATTTGATATATTAAAATTTCAGATTTATTGTAACGATATTATATATAAATTTATCTTAGAATTAAACTTAGGGATTTGGATTTATCTAGAATTGAACCTAGGGGTAAATTTTCATGCTACACTCGTCGCGCCTCTATAGCAGGAGCGGTAAATTAAAGTTGAAATAATCGAAAAGCGGCCCAGTTTGCCATCTATTTATACTTGTTTATCTATGGTCCCGATAAATCTATTTTACAAAACGCGGCATTCGAGTGGACAGTTACGGGTAGATATCAAAGAAATATAATTAATAGCATGACAAATATTGATCATATATCCGCTAATCTTTACAGAATCTCTTACAAAAAATCTCTTAAGGAATCTCTCACAAAATTTGGTAAAGTTACACGCTTTTGAAAAGTTATACAAAATATCGACACACAAAGAAACGTATGAACCCATAGATAAATAAACCATTCTTCTCATAGTTTTAAAACGGATGTATTTACTAATACACCTATGCAGATATGTTTGATTAACTTTAACTAAAATATTATCTTTATATAATTCAGTGTTAATTTTAATCATTTATTTATATATAATATTAATATTATAATATTTTTTAACTTCCCGAAGGAGAAGTTTATGTTTTTATCAAAAAATCCGATTCGCTAATTTTATGTTTTCTCGACGTTTCAAGCCATTCTGAATCGAATGAGATCAAATTTGAAAAAAGTATGTGTGTGTGTGTGTGAACAGATTTTTTGCCGTAAATCGACGTTTTCTCCAAAACGGCTGGACCGATTTCAAAAATTTAAAAGCCATTCGATGTATCTCGATGAGGACTATCGTTTGTCAGTTTTGTGCGACGATCTGCCAAGCCGTTTCTTTATAATTTGAAAAAAAGTGTTAAACTTTTCGTCCACATTTAAGCTCATCCTACCGAACCGATTTTAAAAAATCAAAAACTGTTCGAAAGATATTAGTTGGGAATGATACTGATTAGTTTTAGGTGAAAATCTACCGAGCCGTTTTCTTGTAATTAACTGTTGAAAAAAAAATTTAAGCCGATTTTTATGGATTTTTTTTTAGTGATATATACCATGGTCTTATAGAACTTACTGAAATATTACGGCCTTACGACAAATAGTTTGATTTTGAAAATTCATCAAAGTTTGACAAAATGAGTAGTTCTTTTGAGATTTGTTAAAATTGATATTAGACTATTTACTTGGTATAATGAAAGAGTACTTGGTCTTGAACATAATAAACCATTAAAGTCCTAAAAACTGGTTCAATTATATAAAATTTGCTTTTAGAAAATACTCCGTCTCAAAGTGTTCGTTCGTTTCAATTATGTGTAATAAATCCACTTGGAATACTTTTAATGACTCATAAATTAATTTATTTTTTATTGATTAAGTCGATTATTTAAACATATCGGGAAGTTCATGTAACTTGCCTCAAGGCTAAATACCAAACCAACTAGTTTAGTTTTGTGCTTTAAACGCCCCTTACAACTAAGCATCGCCCCCTAAATACACCTAAGCCCATCACCGCCCCCCAGAATGGCCGCAGCGCCCCCAAGGGGGCGCTGGCGCCCACTTTGGGAATCACTGCATTAAACGATCATTCGAAGCCCACTTCGCTAGTTCAAAACGCGCGGAACGGAACAAACTCGACAATTGAACGTAAAGTTGTTTTGCGATTTCGACGGTGTCTGCACTAGTGACCACGTCGTCGATATAAATATCATTTTGAATTATATCAGTGGCTAAGGGGTAATTTTTGCTCTCATCTTTAGCTAGTTGTTTAATAGTGCGTAACGCATGAAAAGGAGATGACGTAATACCAAACGTGACGGTGTTTAATTCATAAATGCCGAGGGGATCTCCCGGAGAAAATCTCCAAAGTATCCTTTGAAATCGTCTATCTTGCTCACGAATTAATATATTTCTGTACATCTGTTTAATATCGGCCGTTAACGCAATTTCGCCAAAACGAAAGTTAAGAAGAATTGTGATAATGTTAGACTGTAGCTTTGGCCCGGAAAATAGGTTGGCATTCAGGGAAGGAAATTCAGCATTCTTTGCTGATGCATCAAATACAATTCGTAACGGTGTGGATGAGCTGTCTTTAATCACGGCAAAATGTGGAATATAATACCCTTCATTGGCTGCGGAATCATTTACATGGCCTAAAAATGACATGTGTTTTTGTTGTAAATAATCTTGAATTACTTCTGAATATTGTTTATGGAATTCAAAAGATTTCCGAAATTTTTGTTCTAAAATACAATAACGCTTATGCGCGAGTTCATATGATTTCTGAAAATTTACATTAACGTTGTCACGAAATCGTAATGCGACCACGTAACGTCCATCGAAATTCCGTACTGTGGTGGACGTATAGAACTGTTCGCAATAATCGTTTTCCGACACAATCATGTCAGGTACATCTTCTAACTCAAAAAATGTTTTCATTTGTTTAGATAAGGAATCATGTTCAATCGTGCATAGATTTGTCGAACTTGAATCAGGCGATGCAACGTTTGGAAGAGATCCCATTATTACATAACCCAATTTTGTATCCAATGCGATAGGTGAATCGACGGTTTTTATGTGATTTGACATAATAATAGCATTAAATACATCACAATCCAATATTCCATTAACAGTTTGAGGAATGAAAAATTTATTATTTGCCAGTTGTAAAGATAAAAATTTATTAATGGAATCGAATGGAATTTTAATGGTCGGTTGTGGTTTGACAATTTCATGTATTACATAGGCACATACAGACATTTGAAAGGAACAATCATTCGACATAATAATAAAATTTGCCATGCCCGTAATTTTTTGCGAAGTGTTACCTATAGAAATGACTTGAGCCTCGATCGGTGTTATCTCTAGTTGAGCGGATTTACAGAATGACTCAGTCACATAGTTGCGATCGCTTGCGGTATCAATAATGACACGTAACGGACTAGTTTTAATACCTGTTGCCAAAACATAAACAGTTGCGGTCGGCATAAGATTTATATGATGTGATAAATCTAATTCATTTACAACGCATAAAGTATTACTTGGATTGGTATCGGAAATTTTTTGCTTCGAATTTTTGGAATGAATATCTGTTGGAACTTGTTTTGTATTGTCAACATAATTATTTGAATGTAGCAAAGTATGATGTTTGGTATTACAATACAGGCATGTTTTCTTAGAATGACACGGACTGTTACGTTTATGACCCAGGCAATTCGAACAAAGATTCAATCTCCTAATTGCTGACCATCTGTCATTGATATTTAATTCTAGAAATTGCGAGCATTTAAAAATATTATGACTTTCGTTGCATAAGTAACATTGAAGCGATTTGACATTGCTGGTTATCAACGAATGAGAAATGTGGGTTTTCAAAACCTTCTCGCGCAGATCATAAATATAACTTTGACCTTTTTGCATTTTATTTATGAATTGTAATAATTCTTTATAAGAAGGATATTCGCCCTGAAAATAATTTTCAAATTTTTCCTGTAAATTGGTATCTAATTTGGATAGAGCGATCGATGTTAGTAAAAAATCATACAGGTCTGGAATATTTAATTGATTTAATGCTTGTACTGCAGTGTCAAATTTCTCGATAAAGTTATGCAACTGTGATGAGTTTACAGTTTTAAAAGACATTAACTGTTTGAAATAGTGAATGCCCAGATAACGTTTATTTTCGTATTTGTTTATCAATGCTTCCCATAAAATTAAATAATTATTGGCGGTAGGTAAGATAGTATTGAAAATTTTCATTACTGGGCCTTCTAAGGCGCCCATTAAATAATGAAATTTGGATATAATGTCAATCTCGGGATTCTCATGTATAAGGGTTTTGAATGTTTCGAAAAATAGCGGCCATTTTTTGAAATCACCCGCAAATTTGGGTATTTCAATTGTTGGTAGACGGGATTTGGAAATACATTTTGTTACGGATGGGGGTTAGTTAGACCCTTTCGGAATAGCTAATTGAATTTGACTCAATAACTATTCCGAGGATTTGATATAATTGAATATATTAAGGAAAATTCACTCGGTGTGTTCTGATGTTCGGCGGCCCAGTCGGAGAATGTCTTCAAGTCTGGAATTCTCAGATCGCTATAAGGAATGGATACTGAGGTAGGCTTGACTATAGAAGCACAATAAGAAACACTGGATGAGATTAATAACGTATTTATTAACACAAACTACATCGAACACTCGGAAAATTTAACAGAACTCATACGGAACACAAATGAAAATGGCCTACGTGACAAGCGAGAGCGAGCACTCTTGTTCACCCGTCAGATCAGCTATTACATCCAAAACTTTGCGGATTGCCAGAGAAAAGGTGTTGTCTGATTATTATCAATATCAACTGGCGACATCTAAGAAGATTCTGGCGCGAACATATTCCCCAGTCTAAAAGGGATACCTTTTATAACCTTGCATTCTTTTGATATTGGCCACTCCAACCATTCTATCGGCATCTAGAAATACTTCTACTCTCCTGAACACCCAATGGAGTAGGCAAATCCGACAAAGTCAATAAAGTTAAGGATCCTGGATCGCCACTCAGCGAAGATATAAGTCTGGAGCTCCATCAGTAATGCGTGAAAATACTAATTCATTGAAATGTCTTTTAAACACTTCGAAAAGTGATAAAGACATAAGGAATGAAAGTTTTTTTTTCCAATCCTTCCAGAGAACCGAGTGGATATAGAGTCGTTCCAAAAATCCGACACAAATAACCAATTCTTATATCTAACATATAGTTTAGGAAGTAGATCTTGGGAAACACCAATGGCTGCTTTTTGATCAGTAGGAATATGGAACCATTGTGCATTATGAAAGAGGTCGTGAATTTTTGATTTTATGTTGGCTACAAACGTTTTCCGACAAGTGATTAGTTCTACCAACCATTGGCGGACTATCATTGAATCTGAAATTACAGCTTCGCATGCTTGTTCGGAGCTATTCGTGAATCCAAGTACTAAAAATTTTCTGTGTTCCGAAGTTCCGGGATAATGTGGTACGTTATAGTTACTTAACTTGGATTCGGAATATATGGCTAACCAAGAAGTCATAATAAATGATGGTAGCGCTTCATCCCAATCTATCTTTAATTTCGAAATTTTCTTCATTAAGATTTTTATCTTAACAACAATAGAAGTAACAAATCTTGAAGAATTCCAAAGACGGGCAATTGCTGAAAGGAGATGACGTTTGGTCCACTTTGTCCACATGTGATTTATACCAAAAGGATAATTATTCGATAAAGGATTCCATTTTAATCTTAAATTCTTTGATAAATTTTCGGTTATGAAATCGCTAAGGGCATGTTTATATAGAATATCAGGACTTGAATTAAGCTCACGTATACTAGGATGCTTAGATTCCTTTTCCTTTAGTTCACAACTTCCACAAGAAACTGCAGTTTGCAAATCTCGGAAAATGGTTTTTGTATTTACCAAAGACTCAATACTTGTGACCATATCATTGTCGGAAGAACGTGAAGATTGTGGGATGTCTTCTAGTTGTGCCATCTTATCTTTTTCTTCATACAGATCTGCGTTTGAAGCAATGCATAAATCAATCAAAGTGCTGGAAACTTGAGATAAATCGTTTTCTAAAATTGTTTCAGCATGCTTTATTTTTGCATAAAGCATTTCTAACGCTCTCGCGAGGGTATATTCTGGAATATAGCTAGGGTTTTCTGACTGTCTCAATATATTAATTTCGTCGGAAAGGTGCATGCATTGCTTACGCGCATTCTCAAGAAGGCATAATTTTTTACGAAATTGGATCTTACTTGAAGAAGAGCTAATCTGTTGAGAAATGTCGTAAGTTTCTTGGATGCTTGAAAAATACATTTCCCTCTTAGCTATTAGTCGATCGATCTCTGCACCTACGTCAAGTTCAGGTGCCATCTTGGATTAATATTCCCTTAATATACTCAATAAATCCTAATCAAAATTAGGATCCCGGCGTCGAAGGACCAATGTTACGGATGGGGGTTGGTTAGACCCCTTCGGAATAGCTAATTAAATTTGACCCAATAACTATTCCGAGGATTTGATATTATTGAATATATTAAGGAAAATTCACTCGTTGTGTTCTGCTGTTCGGCGGCCCAGTCGGAGATTGGCTTCAAGTCTGGAATTCTCAGATCGCTATAAGGAATGGATACTGAGGTAGGATTGACTATAGAAGCACAATAAGAAACACTGGATGAGATTAATAACGTATTTATTAACACAAACTACATCGAACACTCGGAAAATTTAACAGAACTCATACGGAACACAACATGAAAAATGGCCTACGTGACAAGCGAGAGCGAGCACTCTTGTTCACCCGTCAGATCAGCAACTTGTAGAAACTCTCAATCTTAATTGAGATCCGGCTCGGAAGGCCAAAATGTGGTGTGGCCTTGATTCGATCAGTAGACCACACGGATGGCTGGTATTCGTGGACTGTATAGGGAAACTAAAAACGTTCTTCTTCTATGATAATAACAAACTAAAAAATGACCTCACTTTGGTCAATAAAAGGAAACTCAACAAAACTTCTAAACTCGACTGACTCGAAAGGAAACTCGAAACTGAACCAAAGAAAGAAAGCAAGCTGTAAGCGTACTGATAACGCACTGGAATCGAATTGAATACGGAACTAGATAGAACCCGAACTGAAAATGCACTGGAAGCGAAGTGAACTAGGAATCGACTCGAATAGACTAACCACATGTCGGAAGTCATAGGGCAAAGTTTTGGAAGGAAAGAGACAGGTAGTCTGGATTAGAAAGGAACAAATCGGTTGACATATTGTAACCCCGAGATGGCGACTATATTATTATTATCGACGCATGTAATAGTCAGTGGCGTCACCATATATATATATATATATATATATATATATATATATATATATATATATATATAGTTTTGTTAATTGTAAGGTTACAAATTTAAAATGTTATTTAACAAAAATAAAATTACTTACTCCCGAAAATTCTTTCAAATGCTTTCCGAACTCCTGCACAAAGCACTCATTGGTAATTGGATAGTGTCGATCGTCTACAATCATCTGAACTTACAATTAATTTTGATAATATATTCCTTGAGTTTTTAAAGTTATTAAATACCTTGTTCACCTCCTTGGCAAAAACGCTCCTGATACATTTAATTTTTTTTGCCACTGTGGCTATAGTCGCAACTGAATTGATTTCTTTGAATATCGGCAGCATTGTATTTAATGCATTATTGCGCATTTGTTAATTGTGATACGCCTTGTCACTTATTGACCACAAACAAGAATGGGCTTTATACATTTCGATAAATTTCACTGTGAAATTTTCTGACTCCATATCTGCAAATCCATAAAAATTAACAATAATTGTTCAGGATGTGCTAATTATAACTGAATATACTACTAAAAACTAATATGTACCTATATTTTCTTCGGCAGATTTCTAATTTTGCACTAATGGAACTTAATCCCACGATTATAATAGTAATACTAAAATAATTTTAAGCAATGTTTTCTATATATTCCAGTAAACACGCGATGTTGTTGACAACATT
The DNA here is from genome assembly GCF_003426905.1 of Ctenocephalides felis. NCBI lineage: Eukaryota > Metazoa > Arthropoda > Insecta > Siphonaptera > Pulicidae > Ctenocephalides > Ctenocephalides felis. The sequence continues at coordinate 70,211 of NW_020539880.1, forward strand.
TGAAAAAAATTCCGTCGAGATATCCGCGATCATGTTGTTTAGATGTTTTATCTAAATCTCAATGCACATCGCATTTGTGAACACAAAACAAATATTGTTTTAACATTTTATCTAAATCTCAATGCACATTACATTTGTGAGCACAAAACAAATATTGTTTTAACATTTTATCTAAATCTCAATGCACATCACATTTGTGAGCACAAAACAAATGTTGTTTCAACATTTTAACTAAATTTCAATGGATGCACATTATACATTGTTTTATAAAACAACAAAACAGGCGTTGAACTTATAAGTTGAACACCTAACTATATAGGTAATATAGATACATGCTAAAGTGAACAATAAAGCTGTAGAATCTTTGAAGTTAATAAGGTGAAATGTTAAGTGAACAATGAAACTGCAGAAGTTGTGGACAATAACATAGTGAACAATGAAATCGTTTATTACAATAGATTATTATACATTTATTTCTATATGATGATACAATATTTATATACAGCACTTAAATTTCAATAATTGAATATCAATATAATTAATTCAATAAATCAAAAACAGGAATGCTTTCAATCTTGGAGAATCTACTAAAGATTTATTGTTGAAATGTAGTTGAAATGCTTTCTATCTCTCGATACTTGTTTCTTGAATGTCATCAATTCATCTGAAAAATTAAATGCATTATCAAAAGCGAATAAACTAAGAAAGCAAATGTGTAAATAGTGCAATGTCAATTATTTGAATGAATTATCGGTATTGGCACCAAATATCTTTCAATAACATATGGCACTTCTTTTTAATTTGATGTGCAGATATTACAACTTCATTACCATTGTTATTTAAATCATATAAATATATATGAAACATCCTGGAATCGCATGGTCTCATGAATAATGGCTCACAGTCCTTAATTAACAAACAAACAATTCGATTTAAGTCATGAATGTGTCGAATCAATAATAGAGAATTATTCTGTGCTCATGCACAGATTGTTTGGAGCGCTATTAGAATTAATAAAATTTTTATATTTTATTTATACCTGCCCATTTCTTCCATACTGTATACTTACATACTTGGATAGCTCTGTTCATTAGCAAACCTTGCTTCAAGCTTCTCCTCTTCAGCCAGTCTATTGACAAGCTGGTGGAGAGGTTTTGGCGAGTCCTGCAGCTTAACTTGTACCTTCTTGAAGTAGCTTTCAAAAGGAAAGCAGCTGAACCCGTCTAAACTGCAATTGAAATTCATCACATCAGCAGGAAGATGTATCAAATTATGTGTATTGTAAGTCACCCGTCGTTTTTCTCAATACATAATTGTGAGTCGCACAAAATCCTAATCCCCAAACTAAATTGAACGAAATTGATGTATTTATCCTTTTCCAGAACAGGTTGTAAAACTATAGGTCCTAAATATAGGAGAAACAACCTGAACTCGATGGCCTTCCAATAGTTGACATGTTTAAGAGGTATTGGTAACCTGGAAAACTCGGGAGTTACATATTTTTTATAATTTACCAAAAATTTACTTACCCTTTCAGTGGCTTTGTCATCTAATTTTACATATCTCGAACCTTTCACTCACACACTTAACAATCTTTTGGTGACACCTAAACACACAAGATGCATATAGTCTAATGCCATCCGAGACACCATGCCAATATTAAGTTGCTCTAAAATAGAATCCCCTGTATGATGTCCTGGGTGCAATCTCAATCGAAACGATTCATCAGTTCTCAATTGTGAATGTGTTCTATCTAAAACAACGTGTGTTTCAAACTCTCCTCTCTGAACACATTTGGTGCAGCTGTTATAACCAGCATGCCCAGTCGTTTTAGTTATGAATGCACGAGCTTCATAACACCTTTTATTTTGGAAAATTATTCCGTTTTCTTTTAACACTTTCATCTCTTCAACAAAAGGCTGTAGAAAAGTGTTGGCGTCCTCAGGTTTGCCTCTACCATGATGTACACCAACCAGAAAAGGTTCAACCTTCTCCGGTACATCACACATTATATATAGTGCAGTAAACGGAGCGTTTTAGGTCTGAATTTTTTTACTGTGCTCGGAATTGAATGAAATTTTGGAATTAGGTTCATCTTACCCTCAAGTTCAAAAGTGAAAACAATTCGGGTTGCGCCATCACCCCCTGAGGGGATAACACCCCCTCTCAATTGTGTAATTACATTTTTTCAAAATAACGTCGGAAATCGATAGAAGAACTAATTATAAGAAAAAAATGTCTTCTATAGTTTTTAAAAAAATCTAATACTTTTCAAGTTACTGGCCACTAAAGATTTATATATTTTTGGCGTTTTTCTTCGTTTTTTTGCAAATATCTCCTAAAATATACTGTTTAACGGAAATCATGTAATGAATAAAATAATGTCAATAAAATTCTTAATAAATCGGTGTTACATAAAGTGTTCTAGGAGAAATATTAAGCAAGATTTGAAAGAGCAAAGTCGTTTTTTATTTCGTTCAAGATTTAATTGTTGTATTTAAAGCCATCTAGTGTCGAGGTTTTACATTTTATGCATTTCGGTGAAATTGGGTTTTATAGTGCTCAACATGAGCTTTAAAATGAGTGCTATTTCAAGTTTTTTGAGTGTAAAATGAGTGAGCTATAATGCAAATAAGAAGCATAGATGAAGTTTTTTTCTTTTAAAACATATGGTTTAATGAGCGCCATTTCCACCAGAATTGAAGTAATTCACATTCCATCTAGAATTCACTTCATTATAGACATCTTGATAGATTCTAGCAGATTCACTACTTTAGTACAAACTATTTTCAGAAAACTCACGTCATTTTTGTTGCATAGAACGTTAAACGAGCGCCAAGTAATGTTACATTTGCGATTTTTGTCGCGACATTTGCGATTTTAGTAACACGTTAAACTATAATGTTACACTATACATATCAATAAAAATCATGAATATTTGTAAACAAAATATTATAATTTCTCACGTTTTACCTTAAAAAATAAAATAGTTACAAACAGCTAAACTTACTTACAATTTCCCTATTCCAGTGTTAAAAAGAGACTTCTTAAAAAATTCAAGTTTTTTTGTTGTTATGCCCGATTATTCAACACTATATATAACTATATATAACTGTTATTCAACATTTATATATATATATATATATATATATATATATAATATAGTGGCACAAGTGTAATTGTTTGTTTTTAATCCGAGAATATATGAAATGAATGAAATTTGCTGATTTGTCTAAGAGAAGTATACAACAAATTGTAAAGCAAAAGGTTGATGATTTTCAAAAGTTTGTGAATGGAATCGCAAGGACAATACTGCTTTTTCTTCAACTAGTGGTACAAGGGGTACTAGTTTAGTTTGTCAATTGAAAATCGGGTCTCGTAATGCATTATTCTTAAAAAGCTTTTTTGGAATTATTCTTAGTGACCTAGTAGTTAGGCACCTGCATATGAATTATTATGGGTTTATGAAATAAAATAAAATAAGAAAATGTACGAAAAACATGACTTGAAAAGTTGTAACTATCTAGTAAATTATATTTAATTTAAATAATATACAATATTATTTTTCTTATATAATAGTTTTTCCTTGGTAGAGTTTTGCATGGCAATCCATCACATAAAAGTATAAGTCGTGTTCCAGAAATTCGAGAAAATGGTGAGCGATTGGCTTTTTTTGTTAATTTATAAATATACTTACTTGTGCCACTATTTGAGCTTACACTTACGAATACTCTCGGATATTAAATAGTTCTGTTGTATGTGCTACTATTTGAACATAAATAATTTTAACATGAGATTCTTGTTGAACAAAAATTAATCTTAAAGATCTGCGCATCATTTCAAGAACAAAAAACTATTCAAATTAAGTATTGTATTGTTGATGTAAAGTGCCGGTAGTTTTCTTAAATTATTTTTTTTATATTAAATATGTGTCGTCTTTGAATATATAAATATTGTTCACATGTATAGGGTTTGGATAGAAATTTTAATTGCTGAATGCTAAGAAAGCAAATTGATAGATATTAAATAACAGGAGAAAAATAAGAATATGGTGATAGTAGTGTTATAAATGAAATAATATGATAATAATGAAAAATTACGTTGATGAAACAAAATGTAATGGACTATTGAATTAAAGTAAAAACAGTGTTATTAATTATATTAAAGCAGTTAAGAAAAGAATTTATAGATATAATTATCTTAATTTATTAACAATAGATCGTGAAAGTGGGTTAATACTAATAACGACTGATGATATCATGATATCAAATTGCTATTTTATAGCCTCCACATGAAGAAGAAATAAGTATTATTGGAAGTGAAACAATTTAAATGTTTAGTCATATTAGTTCAATCCGAAACAAAGTCTTAATGTGATATAAAGCAAATGATGCATAGTTTTTCTTCTACATAAAATAACATGAATCTAAAACATATCATGAAAAAAGTCAAACTTGGCCCAGACAAATATGTACATAATATGAGAAGTTCGTGATAACATACGATATTTGTACAATTTTCAACAATTTATGTATATAATAATTATGATTCTAATATCAAATGAGATGGGATCAGAACATTAATCTTGGAATTTTTAAAATTTTGGACTATTCGTTTAGAATACCCAGATTCAGATGCGATAATGCCTAGAGGAAATGGATTTTTAATGACCATTGTGATACTACCAATACTAATAATTAGATTGATACGTCAGACTGACTGTCTTGAAACATCTGTTTTGTAGGAAATTTTGCGAAACTTTCAATCGAATCAAAGACCTTCAAATTTATCTTACTGATTGTGAAAATAGTTTTTGACCAAATAGAAAGAGCATGGGCATTAGAGATTATCGATTTTCATATAATTACACAACGTGTTAAATAAAATGGTAGTCTTAGTTTAGTCAAAGACTTTCAAATCGGTGACAATAACAATCAAAGACAAACGAAGATATTTTAATACTTGCAGAAATAACACAGTCGTGAATATTGATTGGCTAAGTTATGATGACAAAATCTTGGAACCTTCATCTGACATACCTGATCTCTGGGACAAGTTATTTCCGATCTTCGACAAATTATTTATTGGTTTAACATATATCACTAAATTTGTGAAGTCATATGATGGAAATGGAGACATGAGATGCAGCATGGATATTATAAAAATAAAAAGTGAGCTGAATAAAATCGATCTCGTACTCATTTCACGATATTTAAAACCGATATTAACAATTTGTATTCACAATTGCAAATGTTGAGAAAATTTTGGAGGATAATTAATTACTATTTACCCAAGCAATAAAATACATTTAACTAATTTTTAATATTCAACAGGCAACACATCATGAAATGCGTAAAATGTAATAGTATTTTCTTTGTTTTTGACCAATATTTTTAATTGGAAAACAGGCACTCAAACACATATCAACACTACATACAAATTAATATTAGATATATTTGAATGTGAAATTATATAAATCAATTTAATAATATAATTACAATCATTATACATAATAATATAAGAGCACATATTATATCTTTGGTATACGAGGTGTGTTCAAAAAGTACCCGGAATTACTAATAATTAAATTTCGCGGGTCTGGAGTGTCTGATTGTCAAAATTTTTTTTTATTGTGTTGGTATACATGCCCCTAAAGTATGATGAAATTTTCAGCTATATTCACTGTTTACTTTGTCTGTGGTAGTCGCTAAGGTTCGACGTGTTTTTCTGAGCTCGGCGATTTTTACAATGGAAGAATTGAAAAGTCAAAGAATTTGTATTAAATTTTGCGTAAAAAATGAAATAAAGTGTTGCAAAGTTGCAAAGTCGTATATAGGTAAAACAAAGTATTTTGTCTTATAATTATACATTCACATGTTTCTACTTACCACCATATTTTTCATATACACATATTTTGCGCGGCATAAGATTTATTTTTGAGCATACAAGATGCTGCTCATACATTTTGCAGTAGGTGAAGTTCTTATTTTCATATCATTTTATGTATTATAAACAAAAATACTTTATCGATATTTTCTGGTTCTTTATACATACCATTTTTTTCTAATATTTTAATATTAGAATTATTTCCTTTTTATGTTGTTGTTTGTGCCATGCAAACTCTAGTGGAATATTTATGAGTATGTTTTTTATTTTTAATATCTGAACGATTTATAAATAACACTTTACCAGCAAGTGCTCTACTTTTATCTCAATTTCATCTTTCATATGCTATAATTTCATAAATTTTTTAAGTTACATATTGTTATGTAATAACATGAATAATACGTGCTCTATGCTATACATCCAAAGTCCAAGAGCATCGCAAGGGCAGAGAAGTTTTCCACGTAAGATTTTATATTGTAAGTTAGAGTATGTCTTAGCACGAATCTATGCTAGTTTGTGATGTGAAGTTATTAAAGATTAAATAAAGTTAAAGTCAAAATTAGATTCAGTGTTTGTATTCTACTTTGCGTAAAGACTCTTTCAGCCTATACCAATATAAAGTGCTCACGTTTCTGAGGAGACATCATACCAGTGTTGTTATTTTCTATTATAAACTATAAGCTCTGCCCACGACACCAGGAAAAGGTTGGACGGATCTAGCACCCCATTGGAGAGTGAATCAATCTACATTGGAACCCAACCCAATCCAATCAACACCCCACAACAACATCTCATATCATTTTATGATGCCAAGCGGTGGTTTTACCTCGTGGTGAAGTGCAGTGTTGAGTGTGCTGTGAGTGTCGAGCAAGAAGCTGAGTAGCAGAAATTTTGCATCCGGCGCTACAGCAACAACTGAAAACCAGCAGGATCAGGACTGGCACGAAGTATCAGAGGCATTAAAGGTGGCGGCATACCAAATAACATCGTGAAGGCGACTTTACGCAGAGAGAGACAAGGACATACTCTCCCCAAGTAAGTGAACCATTTTCTATTTCTCTGGATTTCATTTTGGACAACCTACAACCCCAGAAAGATGACGACCAGTTCACCCAGAAGGACCTCCATTTTCGCTGAGAGAATAGATAATTTTACTTTAACTGATAATGACCTTAGTATTAATAAGATGCCATAAATCTAGCTTTCCAACAAATACCCAAATTTGATGGTAAACCAAATGAATTAAATAGGTTTATTTTTACTGTTGAAAACTGTAGGCAGGGTTTGAATGCAGCATCTTGTGTGGAACTCCACAAAATGACGCTCAATAAATTAGAAGGGGCGGCTTTCCAATATATTAGGAGATCAGATGTTACTAGTTGGTCAGAACTTAAAAATCTTCTCATAGATAGGTTTGGCGAAAGGAGATCCATGGCCGAATTACAGGTAGAGCTGACAAATTTGAGACAGCATCCTGGGGAAAATATAAGGACTTTTTCAAATAAAATAGAAAGGTTACTTGGGCTCATGTACGACCAAGACAACACCAAAGCTACAATACTCGAGACTGCTCATAACGAGTTGGCTCTGACGGTATTTATAGACGGCCTTAGGCCAGATATTAGGATGCCGGTTAGGGCCGCAAGACACAATGATTTGCAAGAAGCAATTTCAATGGCACTTCAGGAGGAGCGGAATCTGGAGCGGTCAAAACATCAAGAAAAGAAGGTGAAGATGGGCTTACCTGGTGCGGACGGTTTTAGAAGACATTCCAATCAATTCTGCAAGAGATGTCGGATCCCGGGACACCACATTTCTAACTGCAGGAGGAGGACCATGTTTGACGTAAACAGACAGGCCAGGGATTCTCAGACCAATAGACGAAGCGAGCACCATCAACCTGAGACAGCACCACGACCTCCCACTCCCGGAACATCTTCAGCAAATCGTGTGTCGAACGGACCAACACCAAAAAACGGATAGACGCCAGGAGTATATGCGACCAAGATTACACCTGCGCGGATAGGGTTTATACAGTCTCCAGAAGAAATTTGGTAGATAGCAACTTGGTCAAAATTAGAGTAAACGATAGGGAATGCATGCTCATTGTGGATTCAGCGAATGATGTATCAATAATTAAACATAATATTTGCTTACCCCAATGTATCCAAGCGGAAGATGTGTCACGATTAAAAGGAATTGCAGGCGTATACGTGTATACAAAAGGCTCAACATTATTAAATTTCAAATTTGGTGATGTTGACTTTGAACACAAATTCACTGTAATACCCGATAACGTCGACATTTACGCAGACGGTATAATTGGGTTAGATTTTCTTTTAAAACATAAAGCCCAATTAGATTTTTTCTCTAACACGTTCACGTTAACAGCTGATAATAAACTAATTACTGTTCCACTGGGCAACATAACAAACACCTGCACGACGCATCATTTCGCTGACTCCACAGAAACCGCGCGCTGTGCCGGGGATAGCGTTACGCTGTCAACGACACCGCGTGTGGATGAGCGCATTGTAAACTAGCTGTAAGTGGAATTCTGTCTTGAGGCAATTATGGCATCGTGCCTTAAGGCAAATTGCTGGAACTTCCCGTACCGTAACGAAATGTTCGAGGAATACTGAATGTTTTCAAATAGATTATTAAAAATATCGTAACATTGTCTATTATTTATGAGAATTATATAAACTGAATTGCAGAGTTGAAATTATTTGTAAAGTATATTAGAACTATAGTCAAAATTAAAAATAATAATCTGAAATATTTTAAAAAAAAAAAACTAAAAAAACTAAAAAAAAAAAAAAAAAAAAAAAAAAAATGGAACAAAATTTTTTTTTCGAAAATCAATTATTTTGTTAAGACAAGCAGAAAGTTCTTTGAATCATTAAAATCGGACGCTTAGTTCTCTCAAAAATTGCCATTTTTTACATATTTAGCTCCTTATCTTCGAAATGGCTGGGCCTGCCTTTTCCAAAAACTAATAAGCACTTCTCCCAATCATTACTAATTGAATGTTTTTTAGATCATTCAAATCGGATACTCCGTTCTTTCAAAAATTCGATTTCTATTTTCTGCACTCTTTGCTCCGTATCTCCGAAACGGCTGGACCTGCCTTTGCCAAAAACTAATCAGCTCTTTTCCCTATCAATAGGAATCGAATGTTTTTTGAACTATTCAAATCGGTTGATCCGTGCGCCCTAAAACGTGACTGGAAATTTGTATCCATACATACATACACACACACACACACATACACACACACACACACATCCATTTTTTCTGAGGCATGCCAAAACGTTCAGAAACCTTCAAAACGTCGAGAAATGTTAAAATTTTCAATTCCGATTTTCGGCCCATTACAATAACTTACCCTACGGGAAGTTAATAAACAAAAATCTAAGCGCAAGAGTTTGAAGAAATCAAGTTCGAAAATAAATTCTAAAAATCTTAATGAGGGGAATAAGTCATCAGAGCCAACTAATACAGAGGGCACAGGCAGTAGTACCGAAAACGTAGGTGACTCAGTTCGCGACAAGGAGTATCCTAGCATGAGTAGGAACGCTCCTGTGACTCTTGATGATACAATTTATAATTCGGCTTTAATTGCCGTTGCCGAGGCGAAATGCTCGGAGAATTTCAAAGTGGCTAATGCCATTATTCAGACAAAAATGTCTGTAGATAGTCCGCTTAGTTCAGTTTGCTTTAAGCTAAATAATGATGTTAATAATGGGGCTTCTGTTGAAACTGCAAAGGACCATAATAGGGTATTGACACCCGATAATAGTCGTCATAGAGATAGCAAATCCGTGACCGACCACACAGCTGGAAATAATAGTAATGATTTAATTGATGACTTAGTAAAAGCACATGTAATTCCTCCTAGGACAGAAACGACAGTTTCATTCATTACTGACGAGGTAGACGATCTACTTTGCATAGCTGATGAGATCCTGGAAGGAGTCTATGTTGCTAACTGCATTTTAAAACCCATTAATAATAATTTTATATAAAGATTTTAAATACTAATGATTTTGAAGTAAAGATAAATAGTAACTTTAATTTGCACGCGCTTAAGGATTTTCAGATTTTTAAAATAGATAAACACAAAGTTGATTGTGATTATGATCGGATTAAGAAAGTTAAAGATAGTATTCGTACCGATCACATGAGTTTTCAAGAAAAGGAGTCTATATTAAGCATTTGTGAGGACTTTTATGATTTATTTTATTTGAAAGATGATAAATTAACTTTTACCACTACAATTAAACATTCCATTATTACAACTTCCGAGAAACCCATTTATTTAAAGCAGTATAGACTCCCCCATGCTCAGCAAGCTGAGATCCAAAGGCAAGTAGATGATATGTTGCAAAATGACATCATCGAACAATCCGACAGTCCATGGAACTTCCCATTATTAGTTGTTCCTAAGAAGGAGGATATAGATGGTAACAGGAGATGGCGCGTCTGTGTCGACTTCAGAAAGTTGAACGAAAACACAGTCAGCGACACTTATCCGTTGCCAAATATAACCGAGATCTTAGATCAACTGCGACAATCTAGTTTCTTTTCCACTTTAGATTTGGCCAGTGGATTCCATCAAATTGAATTGGACCAAAAGGATCGAGCAAAAACAGCCTTTTCGGCTTGTGGAAAAAAGTTTCAGTACAAACGCATGCCATTCGGGCTTAAAAATGCTCCAAGTACTCTGCAACGCTTAACAAATTTAGTTCTGGCTGGTGTGGAAGGATTTAAGGGTCTTGTGTACATGGACGATATAATCGTATACGGTAAGTCGCTCCATGAGCACAATTCCCGGTTGCGTGCTGTTCTTCAGCAGCTACGTAACCACAACCTGAAGCTTCAGCCTATAAAATGTGAATTTTTAAGGCGAGAGTTGACATATTTGGGGCATATTATATCCGAGAAGGGCGTTACGCCCGATCCCAAGAAGGTACAGGCAGTACAGGATTTCCCAGCGCCGAAGAACCCAAAAGAAATAAAAATGTTCCTGGGTCTTGTCGGATACTACAGAAAATTCATAAAAGATTTCGCTAAAATTGCAAATTCTTTAAATATATTGTTGAGGAAAGATGAACCGTGGAATTGGGGACCCAAACAGGAGGTATCGTTTAATGAACTTAAGGAATCCATTTCCAAGGCTCCAGTACTACAATATCCGGACTTCGAGAAAACTTTTATTCTAACGACAGATGCGAGTGGAGAGGCGATCGGAGCAGTGTTAGCACAGGAAGGACCTTCAGGAGAGTTACCAGTGGCTTATGCATCCAGACAGCTCAACAAACATGAAAGAAACTACGCCATCATAGATAAGGAATTATTGGCCATAATATGGGGCGTTCAACAGTTTCGACCATATTTGTATGGGCATAAATTTCTAATCTACACCGACCATCAGCCACTGACTCATCTTTATAACTGCAAGGAGCCTACGGCTAGGCACATCCGATGGAAGTTGGCCATGGACGAGTATGACTTTGACGTGAAATTTAAACCAGGAAAGGCCAACGTCGTAGCGGACTGTCTCTCCAGATACGGCATTAATAGCAATCATACTGAAAACATTGAAGAGAAGTTGGTATTTATGCTCAGGAGCGGATATGAAAAGTTCATACAATTAAAGAACAATAGCCAGATTATCAACCACAACGTCATCGAGACCAGAGATAACATCAATACAGGACATAAAACGATACCCAGTGTTATATTTACCCCCAAGAGAAGAGCAGATTTCACGAGGAACGCGGATTGCCACTCAGCAATACAAACTACTGAAAATGGATGTAGATATATTTATTTAATAACGCATGGAGAAAACGAAAAAATTAAACTAAAAGACATATTCCAATGCATACAGTCTCTTAAAAACCTCGTTGAGTCCAACAACATGAAGGAGCTACATGTCGCTAATCCTGTAAAATTGGCAGAATATCAGGACATTAAGGCTGAAGAAATTTTAATTATTTTCAGATTCATATTCAAGGACACAAATATTAAAATAAAATTTTATTATGACTTTATAAAGACAAATCTGAGCGATAAAGAAATTAATGACATCTTAGAGAAATTTCATAGGAATCCAGCAGCAGGAGGTCATCTAGGCATAGGTAAAACATACAGCAAAATAAGAGAATTTTACCTATGGCCTAATATGAAAAATGACATTGAGAAGTTCATAAATAAATGTGAAAAATGCCAAAGGAATAAGGCATCAAAATATACAAGAGAACCTATGATAATTACGACAACTGCTGCCTATCCATTCGAAAAAATAAGCTTGGATATTTGTGGTCCATACCCACAGCCTAATGATAAGCCTCTAATGACAATAACAAGTATTTGCTGACCTTTATTGACGACCTGACAAAGTTTGCGGGTGCCATACCAATACCAAACCAAGAAGCTAAAACAATAGCCAGGGCTTTCGTCAACGAAATTATTCTTAGGTTTGGTGTTCCTGAAGCAGTTTTGACAGACCAGGGAACAAATTTCATGAGCACCATATTTAGAGAGACTTGCAAACTGTTAAAGATCGAAAAAATCGACATTTCTATGTATCATCCTGAGTCGAACGCGGCCTTAGAAAAGTGTCACCATATGTTTTTAAATTATATTAGGTCGTACATCGGGAAAGATGAGAAAACTTGGGATACGTGGATCAGTTATGCCGTTTTTGTCCATAACACCACACCTCATTGTTCCACCAAATTCTCGCCATTTGAACTTGTATTTGGGCGGAAAACTGATTTACCAGCCTTTGTTAATAGAGAACCTAAAATACAACATACCTACGATAATTTTGTTAATGACCTTAAAACCAGATTACAGCAGATAAACGCTATTGCTAGAGAGAATTTAATCAAGTCAAAAGAAAAATCAAAACTTCGTTATGATTTTTATATTAAAGAGTCCAACTTTAACGTAGGAGACCTAGTTTTAATGAAAGATAACACACCATACAAAGGCAGGTGTAAGAAGTTGATGCCCATATACAAGGGCCCATACGAGGTTTTGGAGCAAGAAGGTGTAAATTCTAAGTTAAATGTTAATGGCAAAATCATAAGCATTCATAACAATAACTTGAAAAAATTCACGTCAGACATAGATGCAAATTAATCTCATCTCATTTTAGTTAGGTGTAAATTGCAATGTGTTGAACGTAATTGTTTTTTTTTACTTTTTTTTACTTTTTTATTTTTTTTATATACTATAAATATATTAAAATAAGTCTGATCTATTATAATATTAATGAGTAAATTCAAATCAATTTTTCTTTCTAGTTTTATCTTTTGCACTTTGCTTGTGATTAAATATACTAATAAAATACAAGTAAATTTAAATTCGTTAAATTAATTATTAACTTAGTTATTTCTGTTTTGTAATCTGATCAAGAAACACCATGTATAATCTTGTTTGAAATTTCAGCTTTATCGCGACAACGTCTTAGTAATATGATATACAACTATGCGATAATAAATTGAACTTGATTATTCATGAAATGTTAATAGAAAGATAATTTCCATAGGTTTTTATTTTTATAATTTTTTATTTTCATAATATTGATTTGTTATTTGAAAAATTATATACTTTATTAATATTCAGCTAATATTTTAAAATACGTTCAATGCAGCAATTGACACTAAAGTATTTAAGTACACTTAATAAGATCGCATCGCATGTCTACGATTTCCCATAAAATAATTAAATTTTCTCATCCCAAAGCCCATGATTTCTATAACAAGCCTGATCCTTACCTTTCCTGACAGGATGATCGTTCACCTCTTTATAACATTGTCGGCTTTGATGGCTCCGGTCATTGTGGGATCTCCGAGCTACAATATTACATTCATGGAAAGCCCTGGTATTTATTTCGAGAAAATAGGCGATGTGGAAGTATGTAGCGATTATTTCGATATCGTTATTTCGCACGACTTATTAGAATACAAACTTAATTTAAAAAGGATTATCACTACTTCCAATATTTTCCAAGATAAATGCAATATGTCAGAATATAAGCAAGTATGCAGGCCATTTTTAGAATCATCCAACAATGTTTTAAAAACCGTTATTAGCCAGAACAATATTATTCTAGATTTAATCCAGGAGACAGACTCAGTTAGAACCAAAAGAGCTCTTTTAAACATAATAGGCTCCATTTCAAAACAGTTGTTTGGTACACTGACTGAGTCTGACGCCGAGTATTTTGACGAACAAATATCACTATTGAAAAGTAATCAGAACCATTTATTGAATTTAAATAAACAACAGATCGCAATCTATCAGTCGGAATTTAAAATTTTAACAAATTTAACAAGTCAGATAAATAAATTATCTGACGAAATCGAAACAAACTTTGACAATATCGCCTTGTTAATAAATAAATCACAAAGCGACCTGCATCTCGCTAATATTCTGATACAGATAGAAAAAATGTTTTTATTATTTAATTATCATCTTGAAAATTTTATTTTATATCAGAACAAACTGACGGAAGTAGTGATAATGGCCTTACATGGGAAACTACACCCCTATATCATGTCGTCTAAATAATTAAGAAATTTAATAACTAATGTCGTACCAAATTTAGATAAGAAATTGAGATTTCCATATGATATAGTACAACGGGACATATTATCAATTTATAATATCGCTAAAGTTAACATTTATATTTTTAATAATAAATTAAATTTTAAAATCAATGTTCCGTTAATTTCAGAAAATGATTTTGAGCTTTATAAAATAACTACTATTCCAAAACACATTGGTTCCAATAATTTTCTTTTTATTTCGCATAAATTTTCATACATAATAGTAGATAGAGATATGGTTCATTATGTTTTATTTAATGATGATGATATTAATAAATTTATAACTGTAAGTAATAATAAATTCATATGGGAGATAAGTAAACCCATTTCCTATCTCAAACAGGGAGAAGATTGCGAGAGTGTGATGTTTTCATCCAAAGAGCAAATTCCGGATACTTGCGAACTAAAGTTGTAAAATTAAATCATACAATTTTTTTTGATCTTTATACCGAAGGCGCTTGGGGTTTTGTCTGTCCCGCGCAGGAGGAATTGAGGATTTCTTGTAGAAATACGAGAGATATCTTGAAGATCTCCGGCACGGGATTGATAAACATCGCTGACGGCTGTAAAATTATTAGTAACGATATTCTAATTAAAAGTAGAACAAGAATACAGAATAGTATTTCAACATCTTTTATGAGCGCGATAAATGTAAACGGAATTGACCCGGAAAATGAAAACGTCACACTCAACGCAATTCCAAGACATCATAAATTTTTTAAAAGTATTATGGACGACAACATTTTAAAACAATATTCGAAAAACATAAATGAAATGCAGTTCGAAATGGGACAGGTAATTACGCAAACGCCGACACAATCTGTGAACGCATATCTGATTGGCGGAATTGTAGCATTTCTTATCGCTTGCATAAGGGTCATTCTTTTACAAACCGTACACCAACCATACCTTGATATTTTAGAATCGGCTGAATTTTTTTTTATAGATATTATACATAAAATCATTTGACACGTATTTCAGGATTTTGCCGGCAAAAATTTTTTTTTGGTTGATATTTACGATTGAAATATTGCCGATTTTCTCAATTTTTATGAACTTCCTCTGCATTATGTTAATTATCTTCAGTTGTGTTGATCAGATCAGTATAGTTTTTTTTTATTATATTCATTATGAACTCAACTGTGAAGTAATTTTTTAAAAAAAATGTTTTTGCAATTATTTTAACAATAATAACAATTGATTGTTTACATTGGTTTTACATACGGGCGCCCCGACTTAAATCGATTGCGTAAAAAACCATATTGTTTCTTTTTTTATCTACTTTAATATTATTTTTACTATTCGATGGCATGGCTGTTACATCGGAAGATATTAAATGTTTTCGAGCGCAAGTCGCGCCGCGCGTCCCTTTGAAAGGCGCATCGCGCGTATTAAATGAGTACAAGTACTGTTTTTAACTAAAATATTTTACAATTTCGTTACTGAGAAAAAATAAGTAGCAAATATTTTATACAAAATGCTCATATTTTTGAAACTCTCATATTTTTAAATTAATTGTATTGGGTAGGTTTGATTTTGTTGAAAAATAAATACAAGAGAATGCGATTAAAAAATAATTCATTTATTGCATTATAATTAAGTTTATATAATATAGCTTCTTTTGATGTACTACATAATGTACATTCCATGTCACAACGTTAACAAGTTGAAAAACAGTTGAATCGCGTTCTTTTTGCAAAGAAAAGTTTTTAGGCCCGCACTTTATTTTTTTTTCAAGGTATAACACAATGATATTTCAAGGTGCCTTTCACTGTGACTGCATTTTAAAATCTTGTCTTCAATTTTTTATCGGCAACAATATATTATTCACTGGTTACATATTTCGAAGAAATGTTGCGAAGAGACTCATTTGCCCATTCAAATAATTGTTTTAGCGTTTGGATTGGATTTGATGCTCTTTGAAGACTAGCTCTGGCAGCTAGCCTTTTCAAAGTTCCACCCAATCCATCGCAAGCGCCCTTACCGTGTGACGTTGGGAAAAAGTGCCACTCTGCAACCAGACCAAAATCTTTTTCGTGGCAAGTAAGATTTACAAAATTCTTTTTATTTTTATACTGCGCACCCGACAGATCAGAAAAGTATATGATTTTTGTAATTTTCTTCAATTCTTTACCAACAAATTCAACTAAATGTTTTTGAAATACATTTAAACCGCTACAGTGTCGTGTTGCAGACATTCTGAAATAATTACTAACCTTTTAACACGAACATTATCGTCATTATCTTTGTAACAAATTTTAAATGCACCGTAGCCCGATTATTATTCCAATAAAATCCTTGAGCAGCATCTTGGACAACGCATGAATTATTTTCTGAAAAATCACACACTACGATGCATTAATTCTGTGATAGTTCTTCCTTTTTTTGTCATAAATTCATTTTGTTTTCTTACAAGAAATGAATGTAATAATTTTTCCAAAGTGGCCTGCAATTTTTGTAGATATTTGTCTACTGGGGATATCATTAATTGCAACATAGTTCTATCAACTATGTCCATTCTCTGTACCTAATTTCGTCAATATAATTTTTCTCAAAAATATTTTCTAATTATGTGATCAAATTTTCTAGGCCAGGACACTGGGAGCACTTTCCAAAACAACAATTAAATACTACTACATATTTTAGACAATATATTTATTTTTTCTCAGTAACGAAATTGTAAAATATTTTAGTTAAAAACAGTACTTGTACTCATTTAATACGCGCGATGCGCCTTTCAAAGGGACGCGCGGCGCGACTTGCGCTCGAAAACATTTAATATCTTCCGATGTAACAGCCATGCCATCGAATAGTAAAAATAATATTAAAGTAGATAAAAAAAGAAACAATATGGTTTTTTACGCAATCGATTTAAGTCGGGGCGCCCGTATGTAAAACCAATGTAAACAATCAATTGTTATTATTGTTAAAATAATTGCAAAAACATTTTTTTTAAAAAATTACTTCACAGTTGAGTTCATAATGAATATAATAAAAAAAAACTATACTGATCTGATCAACACAACTGAAGATAATTAACATAATGCAGAGGAAGTTCATAAAAATTGAGAAAATCGGCAATATTTCAATCGTAAATATCAACCAAAAAAAAATTTTTGCCGGCAAAATCCTGAAATACGTGTCAAATGATATTATGTATAATATCTATAAAAAAAATTTCAGCCAATTCTAAAATGTCACATTTTTTTTTTACCAAAATCCGTACGATTTGTAAAAGAATGACCCATAATGTTTTTCGCGCTTATGTCCTACATACGTCCACAAAGCCAAAACATGGATTCCCACGAGTTGCGAAATTTGAGCGTTTGATCGAAGTTTTCAACAGTGCATTTTCCATCAATATTTAGAGCAACAGAACAATTGTAACTAATTGCTGTTGTAACATTTTGCTGTATAATCAAAACTCATTTTTGAAATTAAATATTTGAATAATTATGCTATTGTATATCACACTTACAAAATAATGTTATTGAACTTTGAAAATCACATGTGCAGCAGAATGTTATAGCAAAATTAGATGTACAAAATCTTATTATTTTTCTCATTTTTTTTTTATTTTTTTTTCTGTACAATAGCTTCCAATATTATCTATATCAAATTTTATAAATGGCATTATACAAGTGATTCTACTTGATAAACATAGCTTAAGTAAAACATTATTATTGTATTTTATTAGAATTATAATTATTAGTATAAGAAATGTCTTACCATTGTCTTAATTTCCTTTCCTTCCCCTCAAAGCAATTATTTATCAGAAATAGCAATATTAGATTAATAAATTAATGTTTAATTAAAGCCATTGATATTATAGAATTTTAATTAGTTTCAAATTATATTAGTAAGAAGACAATGGCAAACTGTTTTATCAATATTATTTTGTTAAGTTTAATATATTAATAGAAAAATCAAAAATATGTCATTATTATTATATTTTGCTACTGTATTATGATATTTTTTTTTAGTATTTATCGAGGACGATAAATTTTTTAAGAGGGGAAGAACATCAAAAATTTTGTAATTTTTAATTTTTTCTTATTTTTTTATTCTTGGAGGACCAAGAATATCCTTTAGGGGTGGCGTGTTATGTAATAACATGAATAATACGTGCTCTATGCTATACATCCAAAGTCCAAGAGCATCGCAAGGGCAGAGAAGTTTTCCACAACGCGCCACTTCCGGGATATTCTCACGTACTCTTAGCAATAAATAGAGCAAGATTTTATATTGTAAGTTAGAGTATGTCTTAGCACGAATCTATGCTAGTTTGTGATGTGAAGTTATTAAAGATTAAATAAAGTTAAAGTCAAAATTAGATTCAGTGTTTGTATTCTACTTTGCGTAAAGACTCTTTCAGCCTACACCAATATAAAGTGCTCACGTTTCTGAGGAGACATCATACCAGTGTTGTTATTTTCTATTATAAACTATAAGCTCTGCCCACGACACCAGAAAAAGGTTGGACGGATCTAGCACCCCATTGGAGAGTGAATCAATCTACATTGGAACCCAACCCAATCCAATCAACACCCCACAACAACAACTCATAACATTTCAATATATCAAGTTATGTTTATCGAACTTTTTCACGAAACTGCTGATCGGTATATATTTTAGATTCACAGCTAGTTATGTTTTTTTTATTTTAACTTTATTTGAACTTGAATTTGAAATATTTTTCTTATTTTAACTTTATTTGAAGAGAGTGTACCAATTCAATGTAAGTTTTCTCTAAGCAGGTTTTTAAATCTTCAAATAGAGTTTAACAAATGCAAACAGGGACAAAACGAGACTGTAAAAAACTATGCTTTTGGGCTACAAATGAATATTTTGTATTGTGTGATTTGCATAGCCCTACCTTCTAGTTTAACTTGTAATCCCGTGTCGAAATTTAAAACCTTTTTATGTTCTACAGCGCTTTCTCCAAAGCGCGGTAAAAGATAAAAAAAACTATGTATTAAGTCCTAACGTCATATAATTGCAAGACCTTCCCAGGGTATTTAGGACATGCTTAGAGCAGATTTAGTAACCTAAAGTTCGTGAAAAAGTTTTAGATTTTATGAACTTAGACCGTTTAAAAAGGTCTTTATACGTCAAAATATCGAGGTGTAATTTTAGGTTAGGTATTTAGTAAGGTTGCTTTCTATCCTGAAATATTATGTGTGTGTGTGTGTGTATATATATATATATATCTATATATATATATATATATAATATAGAATTTTATGATATGAGTGGAACGAATATTAAATGTTTATTATGAACAAAACAGCACTTAGATTTTTTTAGCACAACTTTATTTTATGATTACAAACGTTTCGAGACCAAGGTGTGCCTCATCTTCCGTGTAATTTTCAATAACAGTTATTTATTACTAAACATTCTTTAATATTTTATTTAAAAACTATATTTTGACTTTTGAATATAAAACACCAACTATTCCTTGCATTGGCAAGTGACAATTGTTTCAATCAAAGCTTGACACGGTACTAACTGACATGTGACATTTACAAAATTATTCGAAACAATAATATAATACTTAGGTCGTCCAGGTAGCTTAGAATTGGTACGTCGGGTAGGCTGGAACGGAGACGGTCTATAGGTACCCATCCATTAGGAAGTTTATTATCAAAGCAACCAGAAGATTTATTATGGAATGAGCAAGAGGCAGATACAAAATAGAGATGAAACATGATGTCATGAGCAATATTTTCGAATTCGCAGACATCGCCTATTATATGTTTCAACAAGCATTATAAAAAAATTAACAGTACAAAAGAATCATTAACACTCGATTTGAAGATTTTTATGAAGATCTGTAGTAAAATGATAAAAATTAATAGTTCAGGCGGCTAAAATGATGTCCGCAGTTCTGGCGGAGAGCGGAGCAACCAGATTTTACCTGAATATTTTGCCAATTTTATGAGACCATAGTCATAAAATGACTCGAAACGATACCTTTTTTCGTAAAATACAAAAATATATTTTCAAAATCACGTAGGTAAAAATATGTAGGTGAAATTTTATATTTATTTGTGCATAATATTTAATATTTATTTATATTTGAAAATTATTATAAATCCATGCGTTTCAGATAACATCCTTGCTTTTATTCGGTTGATTATACAGTCAAGAATCATACTTTATCCAAGTAAACCATTTGAAATAGTTCAAGAATAAAAATAATAATAATAATAAACTAATCTAAAATTACTTGAAAAGTGCACTATTGCAAAATATATATTCAGATATTACAAGTAACCATACAAATAAGCATGAATAATATTTATTCTAAGAACAATAAATAATGAACTATTTATTTGTACGTTTCGACACGGTGTGTTACCATTCAGTAATTTTTTTTAAATATTTATACAGTATAACACCAGGAAAAACAATCACAAAAATTGAAACAAACATTATTGAAAAATAAAACATAATAATTTTTTTTTTTACTTAATTTATTATGTTTTATTTTTCAATAATGTTAGTTCCAATTTTTTGATTATTTTTCCTGGTGTTATACTGTATAAATATTTAAAAAAAATTACTGAATGATGACACACGGGCCGTGTCGAAACGTATAAATAAATAGTTCATTATTTATTGTTTTTTTTATTTCAACGATTGGCTGCAAATATTAACATTCAAGAAATATGTCTCTCAACGTCAAACAAAAAATCTAAATCTTATATTAAATGTTTGTCAATAATGCCTTCAATAATGCAGTAATTCCTCTTTGTAAAAGCTAACATTTCATTTAATGGATTAATCCTGAATCCAGGTATATTCGAACCAAAAATCCCTAAACGAATTTAATCTGATTTTTCCAAAACCCGAAATTCTATAAATTAACCGTTAACACCTTAGATCGCAAAATTCATTTCTTGCGCTGATTTCAATGATATAAGAAAAATATTAAATTTTTTTTTCTTTAATTAATTAACCAAATCTCTTTATATATTATAAATAAAATCTTAGAAATGAATATAGTAAGAACGGCAATGCGATGTGTTATCTATTAAAAAACTTTTTATATACTACAAAAAAATGATTATACTGGGGAAATGCATACATAAAGTTTTCCACATTTTATTCATATGAAAAAAAAATTGGTTTTTAATTCGTGTTTTTTCCTTCAAAAATAAATATAATATTGAATTTGTTTTAAAAGTTGTCCGTTTTTAATTGCACCTCAAAAAATATGAGTCATTGGTTTGGAATTTAATTTCACTTATGAAATTCACATTACACGACCCTTTCTCGTATCTGCATTATTGTAAATGTAGACGAATATTCCAAGATTAAAGGCCATGTTTCAGGTTAAAATTAGGTTCTAATATAATATGAATCGTGAATAATTTGTTATAACGGCTATTGGTCTACGTTTGAACAATATTTTGAGCTATATATTTGAGACAAAATTCATTCCAAATTCATCTGTTGCAAATGTACAACATTAATTTAATATCAATAAGTTTAATATGATTTTTATATAAAAAATAAATGTTTAAATAAAATGAAAACGATCTAAAATTTGCAACAAAAGTCGATTTTATCTCATTTCACGTTCGAAATATACATACTTTTTTCTCTAATGTTCAAGAAATATGAATGAAAATGTGTTCGATCGCCCGAGACACCGAAATTTTTTACAACTGGACATTTATTGGTCATTTGGTCATAAATTGCTCGGTCGCCTGGTTGCCTAGTGGATGGGTAGCATATGAGGCGTGGGCGTCTATGGTCGACATGATCTTGGCTCGATTGGTTAGATGTAACAGATTCGTGGTAGAGGATAGCTGTGTCTGCTGTCGTAATGGCGTTGAGTTTACGGTAGTCTACGCATACTCTAGTACCGCCATCCTTCTTTGGCACCATCACCACCGGAGCTGTCCATGGTGAATCGCACTTCTCGACGATATCCTGCCTGATCATTTCGTCCAGTTCCGTTTTTAGTGCCATGCGTTTGGCAGGTGATAACTGGTGCGGTGGGACTGCGATGGGCGCATAATCGCCTGTGAAGATATAATGCTCGGCGTGGTTACCCGGGCCATTTGCTTCCTTGAAGAGATCACCGTTCTTGGAGTGTAGCTGCTGTACCTTCCATCGATATTCTTCTGAAACTAGATGTCCCTCATTTTTGCGCAGGCTCAGCTCCCTGGCGCTTAAAGAGGCTATGGGATGATCGTAGCTGAGCGGAAAAAGGTATCGAACAGTGCGTCCAAAATGTGCTGTTCGTCCTTCTTCTCCGGTGGCGTAGCTGAACGAAAACAGGCATCGAACAGTAAGTCTAGTGCCTGTAGATCATCTGTTTCATCCGTGTCCATCTCTTCTTGTGTTGGTACGGGAACGCTCATGGCAGCCTCATTAACATGCTCTGCCGACCGTGTTACTTCGACTGTCTCAAAAATTTCATCCCCTGCTGCGAAAGGGTACTTTTGCGTCTGGTCCGAAAAGTTCCACGTGCGATGCTTCATGTCTAACACAAGATCGGCTTTGTGCCAGAACCGGGCACTTGCTACGGATAACCTCTGCTTTGCCGCAACCATAACAGGAGATTCTCGCTCCGCTGCGAGTTTCTGACTCCTCCTTCTTTGGGATCTGCTTTGTCCCTTGGCGTTTGCGACATTTTGTGACCGTGTGCCCGATGTTGCCGCAAAAAGAGCAGATTTTCCGTCTTTCCACCGGATTGCTTTCTTCCTTTTCTGCCTCGAAAATGTTAACTTCTACGTCATGAGCACTTTGAAGCAGGTCATCGAACGTATTAATCGTTGTCCGTGGGGTGCGTTTACGGAATCGCATATGCATTAGTCCAGCGGTTTCCAACCTTTTTTTCCTTGCGCCCCCCTCTTGAAAGAAAAAAATATTACGCCCCCCCCCCTAATTTCTTTAACAATTTAATTTAAATATACTTAATTAAAATTATGATTTATTCAATCTCGTACCAAATAATGCACAATATACATACATACAAAAATAAACATACAAAAATATACATACAAACATAACTATTGATTATAAGAAAAAATAATTTTAAATTTAATAAAAACAAATGATATAATATTTCACACATCATTAAAAAATTAATGCGACGGTTAAGCTTGTTTTTTAGCACAAATTTTCTCAAATCGCGGCTCCATTGTAGAAATCGCTGTTCTCAGTTCCTTTTTTATCACTAAACGAGATCGGTACTTTGTTTTTAATACTGCTACTGCAGAAAAACCAGTTTCACATAAGCAGGATGTCACAAATGGTAATAAAATTTCTAAAGCTTTATTTGTCAAAGTTGGAAAATCTTTTACTTGTAACCAATCCTTTACTTGTAACCAAAACTTAACAATATTCTTTTCGTCTTGAAACATCTGCTTCAATGTGCTATCACTAGATAAATCAATTATCATTTCCTGCTCTGCCGTTAAAAGACTATAATCATAATATTTATCAATAACAAATGGATTTCTAATCCATTCGTATTTGGACATATCTAGATCTTTAAAGTAATGCCCAAATTGGTTCCTTCATATGATTGATAATAAGATCTTTACTTGCTTCTATTTCATCAGTAACACATGTAGTTTTAAAAGAGGGAAATATATCAAAGTTATTACTTTTCATACTAGCTATCCACAGTTCTATTTTTTTTCATAAACGCCGTAATCTTGTCCTTTTGAACAAAAGCATGAATTTGAGATCCTTGCATTGATTTATTTAAATCACTTAGTCTTTTAAAAATGTCAACTAGATACGCAAATTTTGCGAGAAACTTCGTGTCATAAAATACATCTGCTTCATCTCTTTTATTATCAGCAAGAAAAATGGCAGTTTTTTTTTTGAGCTCAAACACCCTTTGAAGTACTTCAGCACGAGAAAGCTAACGTGCTTCACAATAATAAAGTAGTGCTTTGTATTCTGAGCCCATGTCATCACACAATGTTCCAAAAAGCCTTTCTCTTAATGGACTATTTTTGATAAAATTAACAACTTTTATTATAATTTCAAATACTTCAAGTAATTCTTCACCCATATTTCTTGCAACAAAAGATTGCCTATAAATCATACAATGCGTCCAAACTGCACGAGGAGCCACTTTTCGAACTGGGGCCTGCAGACCAGCATTTTTTCCTGCCATAGATGGAGCTCCATCAGTGCACAGTCCAACACAGTTCTCCCATAAAATACCATTTGCAATAAAAAAGTTATCAATCATGTTAAAAACTTCACTCGCCGTAGCTTTGCCTTCAATTGCCCTTACAGAATAACAACAACAGAATAACAACTCTTCTCTAATATCATTTTCGATAACATATCTTATATATGTTATTAAGTGTGCATCCTTAGCAACATCGGTATCCTCATCTACTTGCAACGCGAAAGAAGATAATTTAATTTTTTCTATCAACTGATCGCAAAGATCATCAGATATATCTGATATTCGTCTTGCCACCGTATTATCTGCCAGCGTAATGCTTTTAATTTGATCAGCATATGATTCACCAAACATCGTAGCTATCTGGCTGCTAGTAGCTGCTGGTAGTACTAAAGTTTCTCCTATTGAATGGGTTTTTTGCATTTAGCAATTCTATACGAAACTTTGTATGACGCAAGTAACGCTTTTGTGATATAGACAAAGCTTTTGAAAACGATTATTTCTGTTTATTTAAGTTATCTAATTTTCTTTGGAAAAATTCTTTTGTTTTGCCAACATGATCGGCGTGCACTTTTTCCAGATGTCGTTTTAATTTATTTGGTTTCATGCTATCTGAGGCCAAAGTATTCATACACAGCAAACACATTGGTCGTTCTTGACCATTAATGATCTTATACGTAAATCCCATTGGATCAGATTTTCTATGTTTAGTTTTACTATTTTGTGAAGAAACATTTCCATTATTTTCACCACCCTCTTCTTCTGCTTCATTAAATTTTCTTTTCAACCCAGTGACGAATTTATCCATTACAAACGGTTTTTATAACAAATCAAAGAAAATCACTTTTAAACTACTTTTCACAATAATTCCTGGCTAATAATGTGCTAAAACTAAAGCTATAAATTTTAACTCGATAATAATTTAGAAATGATTTTTTCTATATATCAACGCGTGTATCTCCAGCACAACTAATGAACTAATTCGATTTATAGATAATAAAAAAAATCCGAGTGATTATCTTTTGTTTATAGGCCTACAGCTCACTCGGTTATAAACGCAAAAACGAAATATTTTGAATGCATCAAAAGTATAGTATATTCATGCTGTTACATTTGTCCTGACAAAATTGCAGCGAAAATTGTAGATTACTTGCATGTATTTTGCTGATTTGTTTTTGACACTTACTCAGCATTTAAAAACAATATTTTTGAAAGAGCTTTGCGGCCCCCAGGGGGGCGCGCCCCACAGCTTACAAACCGCTGCATTAGCCCGTAGAGCATGTCTATCTGCATATCTGTGGAGATATCGTAGGGCAACTGCGTCAGTCTATATAGACGCTGTGCGGGGGTTTACTTAAAGCAAACGACATTCTTATTTCTTTACTTTTTCGGGAATCCGTGTTCCATTGAACCTGGCCGTGTACCTGGCAAAGCTGCCCGTCACCAAGTCCGTCCGTATGCTCGATTGTGCGCTTATCACTCACATCAGTCGCTGAAACATTACTTCTGACATGGTAACTGCCATTTTTCCGTTTCTGGCTCCACGTTGGGCGCCAGTTTGTAATAGGGTGGGGTTAGAATAAATGAAATTATCACAATTTTTCAACAACCGTTACTTTATTTATGGGTATGTAGGTTACAGAACTCGGAAAAATATGTATACAGTCACTAAATCAACTACGCGTAAACAAGGAGTAAAATTGATAAAGTCGAAGTTACTTTATCGCACTAAGAGTTTACACAGTTTTCTTATTCATGCGTGCGCACTGAATATCACAAAGTACGAAAGAAAATTATTAAATGCAACTACACTTAATAACTTTAAAATCGTTTGTTAAACTTGCTAATCGCGCGGGCGCAAAAGCTCATAACAAGTTTCTTAAGATATTAGGGCAAACGCGACTAAACACTTTTTGACAAATTTCTTAACTTTGTATGGCCTTAAATGCTAATTGGGCTTCCCCTACTACTGTAGTGGGGTTGATTTCTTGGCGCGGGTGATGGTTCCGAAGCTTCCCCTGGCCCTTCCGATAGTTCTCTCGCGTTGTCTCGGAGATCATCGTCGGTTCATCTCGCCAAAATCTTCAGGGGATGAGATGGTCATTGGTCTATGATGAACTCATCTCGCTGAGGTCATCAGTAATTGGCTATGATGCATTTCTCTTCCGATGACGTAGAATGTGTAAATATTATTGTCTTCCTCACACCCTCTTTGATTCACAGGGCATAAGTCCTGTATATCATCCTACTATCTTTTATCTTTCTTTTACTTAGATTGACTCATAGGGTTAAGATGTTATCTTCTCCCTTAGTCGGATAGTGCAGATTACACAACTCTTTCATATCTTTCTAACTTTACGCTAGGTCGTACGCTCTGAGGTCATAACGGCACTATGCGTAGTTTGTTATCGAGCGCCCCAGGATTCTCCGTCCTTGTCGCGCTTATGCCAGAGCGTATGCTGCATCATACTTTCACGCGAGACCCTTCGTTCGTCGTTGTGTGTGTGTAACTTTCTCTTGGTGACGTCATTGGTATTTTCGTGCGTTGTTAGCAATAATATTTGCGTACAGCAAATTGTACATGCATGAAAAATATCAATTACTATATGACCAATAGTTGTTTATTAAATATAGAATGTTACAATATATATATATATATATATATATATATATATATATAAATAAATAAATTTTACTCTAGTATTATTTAATTAATAAATCACCTTATTACTTCTTCACAAATATATTTCATAATCATTCACCAAGTTAACACCACGCCGAAATGTACAACACTCAACAAGTTACCGCCAGACACCGATTCGCACACAGGAGATACACACTATATAATTTATTGATAGTTATGATTTGGCCAATTCGTTATCGTCGTATGCTCTGATAGAAAATTGTTAAGGCCATGCCACATCAATTGATGTATTAAACTAATTGCGATTTCTTTTTGTTTCGGATTCATCAACTCGAGAGTTTTTCCGAAATTTCTGCCATTTTCATTTCTCGAGATTTTTCCTGTTCTATTTTATTCATGTGTTGTAGAAGTTTGTCTGTCAACTGGTCTCGTTTTGTTTCCTTACGACGAAACGAGGTCGTCGGCATTTCATCAATCTGCTCGAAATTAAAATACATTATATACATATATATATATATATATATATATATATATATATATACATATATATATATATATATATATATATATATATATAGTTTTGTTAATTGTAAAATTACTAATTTAAAATGTCATTTGATAAAAAAAATACTCACTTCTGAAAGTTCTTCTAAATGCTCTTCTGAACTTATGCACAGAGACCTCATGTTTGGGTAGTGTCGATCATCTAAAAATTTAAGATGATCGAAGTACCAGAGTTTTGGCTTGTAGACGCTACAGCCCGAGCGCATAGAAGCTTTTATCTAGAATAACATACTGTTAGATTAACACAGTCCAAATCATCTAAACTAACAATTAATTTTGATAATATTTTCCTCATATTGTGAAGTTTTTAATATTATTAAATACCTTGTTAACCTTCTTGTTAAAAACGCTCCTAATGCTTTTAATTTTTTTAGCCACTGTGGCTATAGTTGCATCTGGATTAATTTCTTTAAATGCCGGCAGCATTGAATTTAACGCATTATTGCGCATTTGTTTATTATGATATGCCTCGTCACTTATTGACCACAAACAAGTATGGGCTTTGTACATTTCTATAAATTTCACTATGAAATTTTCTGAATCCATATCTATAAATCCATCAAAATTATTATCAATAATTGTTCAGAATGTGCTAATTATAACTGTATATATAACTAAAAACTAATACGTACCTATATTTTCCTATTCAGATTTCCAACTAATAGAACTTTCTCACAGGATTATAATAGTCGAACTAAAATAATTTTAAGCAATGCTTTCTATATATTTATATATACGATTTTATATTTTTCCTTCAAAAATGAATATAATATTGAATTTGTTTAAAAAGTTGTCCGTTTTTATTTGCACCTCAAAAAATATGAGTCATTGGTTTGGAATTTAATTTTGCTTATGAAATCCACATTGCACGACCCTTTCTCGTATCTGCATTATTGTAAATGTAGACATATATTCCAAGATTAAAAGCCATGTTTCAGGTTAAAATTAGGTTCTAATATAATGTAAATCGTAAATAATTTCTTATAACTGCTATTGGTCTACATTTGAGCAATATTTTGAGCTATATATTTGCGACAAAATTCATTCCAAAATCATCTGTTGTAAATGTACAACATTAATTTAATATAAATAAGTTTAATATAATTTTTATCTAAAAAATAAATGTTGAAATAAAATGAAAACAAACTAAAATTTGCAACAAAAGTCGATTTTATCACATTTCACGTTCGAAATATACATACGTTTTGCTCTAATATTCAAGAAATATGAATGAAATTTTGTACGATTGCCTGGGACACCGAAAATTTTTAGAACTGGACATTTATTGGTCATTTGGTCATAAATTGCTCGGTTGCCTGGTTGACTAGTGTATGGGTAGCATAACCGAGCGAGTGCCGCAAATGAAATCACGTAATATTCTCTATTAAAACTTCTCTCTTATTCCATAAATGTTGGCCTTTGGTCTAGATTCTCGACAGAGCTCAAACTGATTCTATGACTACGATTTCTCGGATAAACGTCAAAATATATTTTTTTCAATAATATAAAATTTCGGCCATAAATTGAGATTTTTAATATACTCTACCGCCTAAATGATATCCACATGTGCACGATGATTGCGACTAATTTTAAATCGGTTCAGTATTTCAGGCGTCCATCGCAGCCAAATAACGTGACACTAACTGTATATAGATTAAGATATATATATATATATATTATTAATGCAAATCTGTATTTGCTTTTTAGTCTTAGGGCTGTCGGTTTCATAAAAACTAAAAGTAACAAGAAGGGCGGCGAGCGCTTGCAAAATCATTAAATTATTATTTCCTTGATAGTCAGAGATTAAGATTTTAGTAAACAAAAATGACAAGAGGAAATCAAAGAGATTTAGCACGAGCTAAGAATCAGAAAAAACAAACCGAATTAGCCAAGAAGAAAAGTAGCACAGATAAAAAGGGAATGACATTCGAGCAACGCAAACACAGGGATGCTGAGCTGATGCGAGAAAAACAAAGAAAAAACCAGCAAGAAGATGCCGCAGCCTCTGGTAACAGTTAATTCAACAAAACACAAATGTTTTCGAGAAGAATGCCTGTGAAAAAAATAGAACTAACTAACTCACTACACGACTAACATTATTATGAAATAACAAATTACATATATCAAATTATTGAACCCCATAAGACTTCGGAATTTCAATGAAAAGGTTTCATTTTCAAATTTTTTATTAAACATTTTGGGCACACAGTTTGTCGCCTTTCTTAGCAAACGCTCTGCAACTTTTCTTTAAATCTTACTTGTTAATTCAAGAGCTTATCTGATCATAGATTGGAACTAGATCTTCTTGTTTACTCTTTACTGTTAACAAAGCACAAGATTTTTCACATTGAATTAAACATCTCTCACAGCACATACATAGAAAAAATTTCGATTATATGTTAAAACTTGGCAAATCTGTTGAGAATCGTCCGATCCCAGATCAAAGTTTGGCATATGGGTTGAAAATGGATCGTATTTATTTTTTTCTCAATGAAATAAATAATCTGAAATTATGAATATTCAATGAATTAAAAATGCAATTAAGGTTAAAATATTTGTTTTCACGAAAGATAAAACAACTAAGTATTTCACGGACATATAATGTTATATAATATATTTAATATAATTGAAAATTTGACTTACAATTATAAGTATACAATAAACCTAACCTAACAAAATAATACAATAAAAACCTAACTAAATAATTCAATAAACCTAACTAAATTTAAAAACCTGTCTTCTGTCCTTTTTATTCCTAGTGTACCTGCTCTGTGCATGACGAAGCCATTTTCTGATGTAATCACCCACTTGAGCCTCCGACACTCGAATATCATTATAAATAGTTTCGGCTACAATCTCTGAAATTATTATTGGTTTAAAAAAAAATAATATAAATATTTTATTAATACAAATGAATTAATAAATTAAAATCAGGCATTTATATTGTATAATGATTTATATATTTAATGAAAATTTATGAATATTATTTTATTTTAAAGCATTCCATACTTTCGTTTTAGAATTTTCAATTTTGCTGTTTTCTCTTATTTTCTCTAATATTGTTTGCCTTCTACGACGCTGCCTTCTTCTTGAAGTTGCAATATGTTTTCGAAATTCATATGCACTATCATCCCGCGCTTCTGCATTGTTTTCCATTTCATGTACATCACTTGTTTCCCGTATGCAGATTGGATTGGATTGAACAGTGGCTATTGCCATATAATTCATCAAACTCTTCTGCATACTGGAAATTGAAATTTCCTTGCGCTATTAGACATAATTGTTAATACGTATAAAATTATTTTTACATCATTATTTATACCAGTAGCTTTACTGTTAACATATTTTTTATAATTTCGTTGAAGTACTCTCCAACGATTTTCAATATTGCATTCAGTAAATGTAGTGCCAAATTTAATATTCATGTCATTTTTTATGACAATCCACATAGCCTTCACTGTTCTCATTTCTAATGAACCAACATTTGGCTTATATTTTCTATAACATTCTATTTTGTAGAGTAAAACACTGGAAGACTTATTAATATGTATATATTCAATGATGTTTCTTTTTTGGCTGATTGTAATGAAAGCGGAGGTACTTTATAAAGTCTATACATAAGTTGCGACAGGTTATGTCAAACGCGAACATTGTGATTGCCTGACAAGTTATCAACATATATGACGCTGACGCGCGGTTTTTTAAAAGTAAGAATAATTTTGTCTACGTTCCCCCGGGATGCAAGCATCACGTATTATTATTAATGAAGTAACAAATTTATTCTTACAATAATCAATTGTCTCAATTCTAACAAGTAATATCAAATTAAAATGAGAATAGTATAACAATAACAAAGTAATATAATATATAATCATGGTATAACAACAATATAATAATGTGCATAACAAGAAGACTAATAGGAACATTTATGCATTTATTTATGAACACGGGGTATTCTAATATTGTCTAGGCCTTTATGTATTTTTGATTGCTAAATAAAACTGAGTTTAAAAAAAAAGACGATTTTGACAGAAAATGACTAAAAAAAAAAACAAAACACTAAAATGACAAATGTCAAAATTTATGGAAAATTCGAGAAAAGAAGATTTATGATTTTTGAAAAAAAAATTTGACAGATCAAAAAATATAATTCAAAAACATATACATATATAAATATATCCAACATTTATATCCAAATTAGATGAAATGCTATATTCAAAATCACTTTTTATAGTTTTCAATCTAAATAAAAATCAATGTTTATCAATTCAAATAAATGTTGACATGAACAAAAGTGAAATGTCATTTCATTTTCTGATCAATCTGTTCAGATTGATTCTGAGGTCAATTCTGTTCAGATCATAACTATATTGAATTAGCAATAATTTATGATATTGAATTTTGCTTAGTAATTATAGATATCAAGCCATTATTTATAATTCCATAGAAATGGCATAGAAACAAAAAAGTCATTAATAAAATAGGGTAAATTAAGACTTGTTTTATTTTCTTAGCGGGGATCGTAAATTTATTGCCTTTATTAGCATTTAAATATATAAGCATATATCAAAATCTCTAGAATGACATGGAATTATAAATAATGGCTAGATATCTTGAACAAACAATTCTATTCAGATCATAAATATGCTGAATTAGCAATAATTAACTTCCCGTAGGGTAAGTTATTGTAATGGGCCGAAAATCGGAATTGACAATTTTTACATTTCTCGACGTTTTGAAGGTTTCTGAACGTTTTGGCATACCTCAGAAAAAATGGATGTGTGTGTGTGTGTGTGTGTATGTATGTATGGATACAAATTTCCAGTCACGTTTTAGGGCGCACGGATCAACTGATTTGAATGGTTCAAAAATCATTCGATTCCTATTGATAGGGAAAAGAGCTGATTAGTTTTTGGCAAAGGCAGGTCCAGCCGTTTCGGAGATACGGAGCAAAGAATGCAGAAAATAAAAATCGAATTTTTGAGAGAACAGAGTATCGGATTTGAATGATCTAAAAAACATTCAATTAGTAATGATTGGGAGAAGTGTTTATTAGTTTTTGGCAAAGGCAGGCCCAGCCATTTCGAAGATACGGAGCTAAATATGTAAAAAATGGCAGTTTTTGAGAGAACTAAGCGTCCGATTTGAATGATTCCAAAAACTTTCTGCTTGTCTTAACAAAATAATTGATTTTGGAAAAAAAATTTTTTGTTCCATTTTTTTTTTTTTTTTAATTTTTTGTAAATCGAAAATAATTCAGATTTTATTTTTAATCCTGACTATAGTTCTAATATACTTTAAACAAATAATTTCAACTTTCAATATTAGACAATGTTACAATATTTATAATAATCTATTTGAAAACATTCAGTATTCCTCGAACATTTGTTACGGTACGGGAAGTTCCAGCAATTTGCCTTAAGGCACGATGCCACCCACCCCACTAGTTTATGATCTGAATCTATACATAAATTGTTTGGCAATCGCTTGGTTATTAAAAAATCTTTGAATAGTATTTTTATGAGATTTGTTCTTCCATATTGTATTCTTGGGTAAAGCTCGTCATTTGCGCCCATGGTGGTTTCCAGCAACTTCTCTTCAGCCAATCTGTTAACCAGTTACTGAAGAGGTTTAGGCGAGTTTTGGAGCTTCCCTTGAATACTTTTAAAATAGTTTTCAAAGGGAAAACAACTGAACCCATCCAAACTGCATTTGAAGGCCAAAACATCATTTGCAATATGTATTAGGTTATGGGTGTTGTGCGTTAATCTGCCAGCCCCATATAGTTTGGGGTATTCACTTACAAATTTAATGAGGATATTTTTAGCTACATCATTTTTTTCAATACAGGTTTCCCCAAACTAAGTTGTATAAAATTTATGTAGTTTGGCTTTCCAGTTTATATAGTCTTTAAGCGCTTTGGGTAATCTCGAAAATTCTGCTGGAATGGGAGCTTTAAATTTTAGTAAATATTCGCTCACTGTATCCCTGGTTTTGTCATCTAATTTGACGTCTCTCGTTCCTTTTACCCAGAGGCTTAAAAGTCTCTTGGTGACACTTAGGCAGACAATATGCATGTAGTCGAGTGCTATTTGAGATACCATTCCGATATTTAATTCCTCCAAAACGGAGTCACCTGTGTGATGTCCTGGGTTCGTCCTCATGCGAAAAGATTTATCTGTTCGAAGATCTGAAAATGTGTTATTTAAAATGACATGGGTTGAAAACTCTTCTCTTTGAAAGGAGCAAATTTGGAGCAGCTTTCATAACCCGCATGCACAGTTGTCTTTGTAATGAATGCACGCGCAGGACTATCACAGATTATTTTTGATATATAAACATGACAATTCCTATTGAGACAAATTAAACCATGTTGTTGTAACACTTTCATTTCTTCCACAAAATGATTAAGGAAAATGTTTGCATCGTCTGGTTTACCATGTCCATGATGCACCCCTACCAGAAATGGTTCAACCTTTTGTGGAATCTAACATCAGAGATATGGGCCAAAAAGCACTAGCCGAACTTTTTGTCAACGGAATGTGGAATACGTTCTTCTACCCCAAAATGAATGTATGAACCACCGTTAATTAATTTTATACGATCGGTGGCATATTTTGGAGTGCCCAATAACGTGCGAGCATCCGCCGGTAATTCATTTTTGTGCCCATGGCTTAGAATACCCAGCAGTTGTGTCATACACTGCATCGCAATGCTGTTTCTCACCCCAAAGGGTCCCGGGTTAAATAGAAAAGCCCTGGTCAAATCTTGACCAGGCTCTATGTATCTGTTCTGATACTAGTCTCAAACATTTAATTTCTATATCTAACTGACAGAAACTTCTGTAACCTCTTCAAACACCTATTGGAAGATTACGTCCAAAATTTCTCTTTTATTTCTTATAACACTGAGTGTATCATTAAAAGCATCTGTAGCTTTTTTCAAATCGATTAAATTCGATTGCAGAGTTCTGTTTAAAGATACAGTAGTACCTGAAAAATAAAAAATAAGTTACTGTGAACTATTTAATTAATAAAAATTTACATAAACTTATAAATTATGCGCTAGTTTCCGGAAAAGTTACAAATTCGCTCAGGTTTTCTACCAAATCATCTGCTATCGGGTTCACAATTTTTGCTTCCTTCTCTTCAACGACTTTATTTTTGGCTTCCCACAATACATCCATTAATTGTTTTTCTATATTCATTCTGACGTCGGGATCGAACCACTCTAAACTTTCGGCCATATCTGGTACAAAATGGTTTTGTTTATTAGATTGTTGTGGTTGTTCCGGTTGTTCTTTAGGTTTATTGCATGTCATTATATACTGTAAGAATTGAGTTTTTAACAAAGTGTCCTTGTCATCCTCTGTCTTTTTTTTTCTTTTTTTTTAGGTGGCGATACAAATTCGTTATCTGACGATATAGTAGGTTCGCTATTCTGCAAAAAATAATGATATCGTGCAATTACATAAAGAAAATAAATGATTGAAATGATATAATTTTTTAATTATAACTTCTTTAGGTGCGATTAGGGTGTAAATCAGAGTTAAATGCAACGATGATGGAAAAAAACGGAAAGGAATGGAACATTACTCAAGTCTCAAGGTAAAATCTTTGACAAAATATTATAAGAATACAATAAAACTCATAATGAACAGAGCTTTTCTGTTTGGCATTATTCAGCAGTTACCAGTATCAATGGATTGTTTACTGTTTCTAAAAACAAGGCACAAAAATGGAATCAGAACAATAGTACAAAAGACTTTCAACCAGCAAGACTTTCAACAACAAATAAGTTTTAATGATATTTGACTGTTATTATTCAAATATCAAAGCATACAATGCCTTGCTTGTCTGATCAAGATAAAGTATTATAAAGTTGTACATTTGGATAAATGATGAACGAATTGATATCTAGTCATTACTCTGTTACTCTATATTAGTAACATAAATATAATATAAAACTATATCGAGTATTATAAAACTTATTCATTAACAACTGCTTTACATTTGTAATGAAGATTGAAGTCTCTTAGATATTATATAGTATCTGAGTGATACTAATATAACTAACTGAATATCTAACATTATTGATTTTTAGACAATAAACTAAGTTTAACAAAGAATAATTTATTCCAATCAACTTTCTCGAAAAATTTAGAACATTTGCTGTCTGATTTTATCTTAGCTTTAGTTCTCTCAAATCAACCATATAATATTCGAAGTATAATAGAAATGAATTTATTGTTTTGAAATAGTAGTATAGCATATATTAGGTTGTCAAATATCTCCCTTCCGCTTTTTTGCTCTTGGTTTATAATACAAAAAGGCGGAAGGGAGATATTTCACTTCAATCGCGTGTGTATCTTACGCGCCTTCTTTTTTTTCTTTACTTGTTTTACTTCAACTGTATTGATAGAGCCCTTCGGAGCATCTCGTTCGTGCAAAAAGGAAAAATAAGGGTATCCAAACCAATCAGAGTTATAAATTTCCTCCAAACCTAAAATTATACAATTTATTAACTCAAATGTATATTTCACTTAAGTTGTATAATTTGCAATATATTATTTATGATCTATGTTGAATTATACGAACATTCCGTTTTTCGAAGGTAGGTATTGATTACAGTTTACGTTCTCACTATATTAAAATACAATTGTGGCGTATTGATTTAGTGAATCTCAATTGCTATAGATTAAGTTGATGAAGTGTAAGTTCCAAAAAGTTTATGCAATTTGCCTTTAGGCAAAATGCCACTTACAACTAGTTATATTGTTATAGATTCATGAAATATTGTCATTTGTTTATGTAAAAACTAACCTTTGCCGTTGCCGAGCGAATCTTTAACTTTTTTCTTTCCTTTCTGTAGGACCCCAAAAGATCGCCATTTTTTGTTTCACTTCGTTCATTGTTTTTTGAAACATTTTTGCGATATTTTCCCACGCATCATCTTTCTGCTTCTTGTTATTATAATGCGGGTATTTTAGGATTCCATAATAAATTCATTTCCTGATACAGTTCAATTAGAAGAATAACATCTTATTTACACATATTCATTTTCAAAATTGAGGGTAAGTTGAAATATGTCAATGCTTTCACTGTACAATTGAACTTATATTGTTGTAGTACAGATCAACGTTTATGTACAACATACTCGTAGATAAGTAAACATAAATAATAGATCGCTATCTCAGGTCTTTTGACCTTACCTCAATTTTAATTTTTTCGGCGATCTGAAGGAGGCAGCACTTGTACAGTATATAAATTAATCGCTGGTATTATTCCTAGATATGGTTCGCATACGTAATTCAAAATAAGAATACCTAAATAATTTCTTATATTAAAATGAGAAAAAACAAACAATGTACAAAAAAGTATTATAATTTTACAATTATAAGTAACTAAAAAAAGTATTCACAATGGAATGATAAATTTACAAGGAACAATCAATATGAATTACTTAATTATCAACAATATATAACAACTACACAGAAATTGTGTAGGAGCATTTACATTAAAATGATAAACTTAAAAGTAATGATCAATATTAATTACTTAATGATCAACAATATATAACAACTACACAGAAATTGTATAGCAGCATTTACAATAAAATGATAAACTTAAAAAGAATTATCAATATTATGGCCTTCTTATTTTGCTCTCTTTGCAGTCTTTGTTTTCCAAAGCGAAACCATTCTACAACTATTTGAACAAAATTAGCTTCAGTAAATCCAGGAGTGTTGTTAATTATTGTGTCTAAAATAAAATCAAACAGGGGTTAGAAACATTAATTGAAATAAATTGAAGTTAAATTACCTTTAATAACTTCCATTTTCAGTTTGTTTACCTGGCATATTACTTCTCCGGCCATACCAGAAACATACCGCTGCCAATTCTTTAGTGAAAACTTTTTTCAATATATTTCTTATATTTTCTGCAGTAGTTTTTCTACCAATTTTTCTAACATAGCTTTGCTACATACACAAAACATTAAAACATAATTACTACCAAATTATTTTATTTCAATATCTCTCAAGGTGCAATTATAGTTTAACAATTCTGCAACATATGTTTCATATTTTAAAAATTCTTCATAGCATGTAATATCGCCTTCGGCACCAAGCGGAAATAAGGAATCGAATGCATTACCATTATTTTCATTAAATGTCAATGTAGGACAACTTGAATTTTGCAGTAATTGATCTATTTTAGTGTTCAAAATGGCAAGCTCCCTTAGTATAAAATCTGTTTTTATGCACTGCTTCTCTAAGTTTATATTTATGCTCACTATTTTTTGCTCTGGCTTTTCTGCAAACCAATCCATATCGGTTTGTGTTCCTTGATCCTCAAAAGTTTTACATAACCCAACGTCATGATTTATCCCCTTGAGAAGAGCTAAGGGTAAAGGGCTCAGTTCTTCTACATTGGAAGAAGTTAAGCAATTGATGCTTGTTGAACTCCTCGGTGATTCGAGATCCAGCAACAATTATTGGTAAGGATTAAAATCTGAAAGATTATTTTTTATTCTTTCAAAAATATATATTCTATTGCATTAAAATATGTAGGATTTTATACGTACTATATTCTTCTTCATAAGACTGATATTGGCTGTTGGGTTTCTTTAAATGAAACCCTTTGCCAAGATTCTCCTCAGCCGATGTATAGTCACTGTCTTGCGCAAACTTTTTCGCTTTATAATATGAATCTATGCAATGGTAAAATAGACTTAAAAAAATCTACATTTATATTTAGTTAAGGAAGTGCACTTACCGTATACTTACAGTGAAATAATGCAAAACACTCGCATCCTCCTTTGTCCAAGTACTGTCGGGTAAACTTTTTTTCATTATTAGAGAAGATTTTGATATTCTATGCTTTGGAGGCCACCGACACTTTGTAACATCATTTTTCATTAACGTTTTATTAACACGCACCTCTGACCTATTACTTTCATTAATAAAATTTATCACCGCGTGTGTATACATTCTGAAAAGCCATCGTAAAGAGGATACATAAACATTCGAAAATCTTCGAAATCAGAATAAACAAACTTGCTGAAATTTTCTTAACAATTTATGCATGAATCAAACGAGAAAAAATTAATTGAAAATACCTGCTAACGACGATGATTAAAAAGATTTCTTTGGATTACTGTGATTGACCAACCTATTCGAAGCACATTGATTCACGAAACGAAAATGTAGTGAGTCAAATATGCGTGCGTGAAGTGATCGACTCAGGCTTGCAAACTTTCGACAAGGAAACTAATGATTTCAGAGCAGTCAGCGAGTTAATTTTTTTTAAATAGAATAATTATAATGGATCAACACAAATTAAAGACACGCAAACCGCTAAAGGATTTATGCAAATGCAGAATTCAACAGATAGTTGCACAAAAAGTGCAATGATATAAAAGACTTTTGGATCAACAAGTGGTTAATTCTACACTTAGTATCGGTGTAAGTGCAAGCAAGAATCATATAGAAAATACAGTGGCTAATATAGAGATCGTTGAATTTTCAAATATTCTTTCAACGTCTTCAAATATTGGTTTTGAATCATCTGATATTGATAGGAATTTGCAACTATCAGACAAAACCATTGACTCTTCATCCACTGAGTCCTCAATCCTTCAGGAAGATTTGCGTTATTGGATAAATGATCAAAATTGTACCTTACACAGTGCTAACCTTCCAGACACATTAATGGGGGGGGGGGGTTTATGTACATTTTGGTGTAGAAAATTCTATTATTCGAGCCATGACTAAAATGTAAATAAAATGCCCAATTAATATTAAAATACAGTTAAATTGTGATGGTACTATTAGAATTATTAACTAAGAACTCTAATAGTACATTTTGGCCGATACAGTTAATTATATAGGGAAAAGCCAGCAAACCTTTTATTGTCAGTGTGCATAATGGTGAAGGAAAGCCAAACGACGCCAATATTTATTCATCTGATTTTGTGAAGGAGATGAAAATCATTATGCTAAATGGCATTAATTAATTTGGTTGGCGGATTTTCTTCAAGGCTTTCAACATAGGAATTTAATTCTGTCCAAAACTCATACCGATTCAAAATGCTCGAATTCTTAATAATCTGTTGAAAACAGTTGTCTATCTCTGACTATTTTTTATTTCTGCATTTAGTGCCCATTTCCAGTCTTTTGAAACGTAAGACATGAACAAAATGGTTGTGCGTTGAAGTAATGACAGATGACCACGCATTGTAATATGCTGGCGCATCATCTGGCATGACAATCGAACTGGCAATATTTCCTACTGTGTCATGTATTTGTTTCAAAATAATTAAAATGCGGTTTTGTTTTGACGGTTGGTGAAACAAAATGTTATTACAGTGTAAAAGCTCACACAAAAGTGTGCAGAATAAATCTATATTCATTGTACCTTGTGCTCCTCCATCAATGAATTCACCAAATTGTGAAATAGTAGTTTGCACTGTAGTCATCATCACCAATAAAATATGCTTTTCTTCTAGTATATCATCTTCCACGCCACATTTTTGTAATAAAAAGTTTTATAAATGTTGCTTTTTCATTCTTATCAAACAATTTCTTCACACTGGCTTTATCTCTTTTCTGTAGTTACTTAGGGCACGGTAGCATAACTTTAATATTATGATTTTAATTGGTAATTAATGATGCCCTTAATGGTAAATGTGCTTCATATGCGCCATTTCAAATCTTGTTGATCATTTTGCTCCTGCTATAACTTGATCTGTAAAAAATTAAATAATTAATAAAAGAAAGGTAGTTAATTTTATAATCATGCAAACTGAATGAAAATTCACCTTTGAAATGTTCTTTTGGATACTTAGTTAAGGCAAGAGAATTTAGACTTCTTTGTTTAACGTTGAAACATATTCTTGAAATGTTAATTTGCAAACAAATAGTCGAAGTAAGAGGCAATAACTAAATTATTTATTTCGTACGTTTCGATACTGAATGTTTGTCATCATTCAGCATGTTTTAGCGAAGTCTAAAAATTTTTTTTTACAAAGTTTAAAAAAAACATATCATAAAAATTAATAGATCATATAACAAGTAAAAATATGAATACATACAACATTATGAAAAAAACACATAACATAATATTAAACTACATTGTTTGAAAGAAACTAAACAATAAAATAAAATATTTAACTAAATGTTAAACAAGAAAAATTAGCAGTTGTTACATGACGAGCGAAATAAGAATGTCAACCCAGTGTTAGCATTTATGGTGCAGCATAGTTTATCGTGCATATAAAAAACGTATATATTAACGGATATATAATTCACAAAAAAGTGAAAATTATAAATTCTTTGATATATTATTATGATAATATAATGACTAGTAATAATTTATTAAATGACAGATCGGAAAGTATAAATAAAAAGTTAATAGCAGATTTAATTGAAGAGGCAAACTATACATCAAACTAATGATAAAAATTCAGTAGTAAATGAAAACTATGTCATTTGTTTTCATTCGAATTGCTAGATTCCGCTTCAACTTTCATTACACTTGTTGACTGTATGGGAGTATTAATTATTAAGTTTGTTGATGCACTGTTAAATTTGTAGATTGTTTACGTAACTGATTCTGTAGTATGTGAATTGATTATTTTGTTATATAACACCTCGGTATTATGATTCACTAGTAACTGATAACAAGTTACCAAGTAACACCCACTATAAGTTGCTTGAAGCGAACTGTGGTAAAATATAGCATTCTGAACTAACAATAAACAATTAAAGTATATCATTAATATAACTTGTACTTACAATATATAAGTTACAGAAAGAAAAAGAGACAATATTTATTGTTATTATTTCTCAAATGACTGACTTGACTTGATAAATTTCTATTTTTCAACCATATGTGGTACAATGTCGAGTTTAATACATTATGCATTTCTACCAAATAGGTATTTTTGCAATTTATATACATATGTTGATTAAGAATAATGTTAACAGTAAGTGAAAAATATGAAACAAAATACTTATTGGAATACTGCTCCTCTATCAAGTGATTTGGCAATGCGTATTTAGCGTATCATTACCAGTAATTCTTCCCAGATATTTTATAATTGGGTTTGGGTTGGTTTTGCAGTTTTCAAAGAATTTCGCCGTCATACTCAGAATGGTATATTTTATCGGTTGCAGATTGGATTTTTCGTGAAGGTATTTATTGGATTTAAAGTGTTTGGTAATTGGGTCTCTGTGTTCATTTAGGATTAATCGTATTACTTTATTTTGTAAAATTTACAGCTTACGAATATTACTATTGTAAGTGGTGATCCAGATTTGTGACGCATAAGTAATTATTGGCCTTATTAATATAAGATATATAGTCTTCTTGTTTGTTCAGGACATTATTTAGGTGAAGTAGGGATTTCAGTGCGTTCATTGCATCATAAGCACTATTTAGTTTGTTTTTGATGTGCTCAGTGAAAGTTAATTTTTGATCCAGTGTAACACCCAGGTATTTGACGTTATTTTTCCATTCAATTGGTATTGGTATTTCAACTTGTATTTTGCTATGTGGAGTGCTTCTTTTTTGGATTTAGAGAAAATTATTGCTTCTAAACTTGTATTTACAATATATAAGTTACAGAAATAAAAAGAGACGATATTTATTGTTATTGTTATTATTTCTCAAATGATATATCAATACGAAGGAATCTGGTCAAGGACACCAATGTAATTGATTTAATATGGCACCAATAACCTAGTACATATTCTATTCAAGCATTTTTTCAAGTGTTTTATTCAAGTATGGATCTAAATGGTAATCAGCACAATAATAAAATCAAATAAAATTATACTGTTAGAATGATAAATTCATTCTAAACATTATACTCGGTTATTATCTTCCCGAAAGAGAAGTTTGTTTTCATCAAAAAATCCGATTCTCGACGAGTTTATGTTTTCTCGACGTTTCTAGCCATTCTGTATCGAATGCGACCAAATTCGGAAAAAGTAGGTCTATGCGTGTGTGTATGAACAGATTTTGTGCCATCAGTGCCGTAAATCGACGTTTTTTTTCCAACACCATCGTTTCGTCAACACAGAAAGTTTTTTGAATCATTTGAATCGGATGCTTATTTCACTCAAAAACTGCCATTTTTTGAACATTTAGCTCGGTATCTCAGAAACGGCTGGATCTGCCTTTGCCAAAAACTAATCAGCACATCTCTCTAACAATAGGAATCGTATGTTTTTAAACCATTCAAATCGGTTGATCCGTGCGCTCGAAAACGTGGGCGAAAAATTGTATCCATACATACACACACACACCTATTTTTTCT
Source organism: Ctenocephalides felis (assembly GCF_003426905.1). Classification (NCBI taxonomy): domain Eukaryota; kingdom Metazoa; phylum Arthropoda; class Insecta; order Siphonaptera; family Pulicidae; genus Ctenocephalides; species Ctenocephalides felis. The sequence goes on from NW_020539880.1 coordinate 113,421, forward strand.
GAGGTATGCCAAAATGTTCAGAAACCTTCAAAACGTCAAGAAATGCAAAAATTTTCAATTTCGATTTTTGGACGATTACAATTACTTACCCTACGGGAAGTTAAAAAATATAATTTATTTTAATATAAACACTATTTACAGATTTACACTTGTCGATATAATATATTAGCCAAGCTTAATATAATGCAAGGAGAGATTTCTGTACTAGCATTTCACTCCGCAAAAGATGAACTTGAATCTGGCGCCATTGACATTATGCCTCCGTTGGCAGACCTGCGTCTAGTCGAGTGAGAGTGATCTATTCATATTACTCTGTGCGCAAGTCACGACAGTCACGTGTTCTATGTGGTCAGTAATCCATTATGTTGCTTCGTGTTGCTGCGGTGTTTATTTCTATTTTATTTAAATTCAGTGCTGTGGTAGACAAATAATCAAATAGCATAAATTGGCGATAAAATTGTTTGCAGATTTTTGGTTAGTATTTTGATGAATTGTTAATTCAATACGTGAAACAAAAACAAAGAATTTGACAGCATTCTATTTCGTATTCGCTTTGATTTTATATATGAAATATTCGTTAAAAAAGTTCGTGCTTTTCTTGCTTTTGTTGCAACACGCTGTTGATTTAATACAAAACACAATGTTTGTTTTTATTTATATTTTTATTGATATATTTATTGATATCATTTCCAATCTCATAGAAACGCTATGACTAATGATGCATATTCTATTTTCACTGTAGTTGACATTAATTCTCTTTTCTTTTGATGCTATTTTAAATTATTAGTTTTATTTCTATATATGAATTACTATAATATTCTTTACTTTCAGGTGTCGGTGAAGAAATTTTATTCAATAAAATTTTATTCAATAATAAGGGAGAGCCATGTGAAAGTTTTGCCGAATAGCCATGCAAGGTGCACTGAGTAATAATTTTTAACAAGTAAGTACTTGCAAGTTTTTTTATTGCGATGGATATTATCCTGATTAGTATTATCAAAAATGATGTTTCACGAAAAACTTAAAGGCACATGCTGCCAGATTTCCATGAATGAAATTTTAGAATTTGATATGCTTTTATTGTCAGATCCTGCAAGTAAAAAGTATGTCTATATATTTATTAACAGTTATCAGCAAATGTTGTCTGTATAATTATGAGTTCACAATTCACAAATTTTACAATTGCTAACAAATATGGTTGTTGATGGCACGCTGTTGATAATTTCAATTATTAAATTTGATATTAACTTTCTATGGAACAGATTAAACTTATGTAGCATTATTTATGTTTCTTGGCCTAATTCTCTTGTTTGTTTGCCATTTTACTATCCTCAATTTTTAATTTTGTAACTATTGTATATTTTCTTATGTTCAAAAGTAGACCTCACATGATTAACTTCATGATTTTTTTCTTCACATAGTCTCTACTGTATTTAGACGGTACTCTGCTTTCTGGTCACCTCATAAAATTAATATTAACAAAAACTTGACTTACTATGTAAAATTCTCATAATGTCTCAATTTTCTAATTTGTATATAAATATATTTTCACTTTAAAACATATTTTTGCACTGCAATAATTCTTTATGAAAAAATTTGCTCGCTGCTTTAGAATGTATCGGAAGGTGTGATAGAATATAGTACTTATTTATTACTAATGCATCCCAATAAATTTTGGCATTTGTATATTTGTATGTATGTGTGTGTATATATGCATATATATATATATATATATATATATATATTGAATGGTAGAGTCTTGGATTTGTGTATATTTTGTAGAGTTTCGAACAAGAATCCAAAAATAATACAAAATAAAAAACAAGAAAAGTTTTTTAAAAAAACAATTTCTTTATTTAATTATTTGTTTATTGTCGACGTTTCGGAACTAGGTACGTTCCATCTTCAGGACATCTGTCAAGAAACATGATCTTGATGAGATTTTAGCAAACAATATGTTTAGGAAAAGAAAATAGATTTTTCTTAAATAATGAATTAAATTGTAAAAAATATAATAATGTACAGAAATATGATAATATGTTCAAAATAAAAATGATAAAAATAAATGAGTGGATTATCAGAACAGGATATTAAAACATAATAGAAATTTTTTTGAAAGAAATACAGGTAATTAATTCAACTTTGTCATTAACCTTTTCTTAAAAAATTTCCATAACTTTCAAAAAAAAATTTCTATTATGTTTTAATATCCTGTTCTGATAATCCACTCATTTATTTTTATCATTTTTATTTTGAACATATTATCATATTTCTGTACATTATTATATTTTTTACAATTTAATTCATTATTTAAGAAAAATCTATTTTCTTTTCCTAAACATATTGTTTGCTAAAATCTCATCAAGATCATGTTTCTTGACAGATGTCCTGAAGATGGAACGTACCTAGTTCCGAAACGTCGACAATAAACAAATAATTAAATAAAGAAATTGTTTTTTTAAAAAACTTTTCTTGTTTTTTATTTTGTATTATTTTTGGGTTCTTGTTCGAAACTCTACAAAATATATATATATATATATATATATATATATTTCAAAGTAACTAGCAGCCCATTCGTCGAAATAAAAAAGGTATAAAGTGTAAAACTTTTATTTATACGTTTCGACACAAGATGCGTGTCATCATTCAGCAACACAGGACAAAAACACTCAACAAAAATTTATTTTAAAAAATTAAACTTAATAACATATTAGAGAAAAACATTTTTTTAGAAAGAATTATGAATAACTAAAAGATTTGAAACTAATTTGAATAAAAGTTTTAAAATACATAATTGTGAGACGAGAAACACGCCCATACCGAGCATCCAGACTCGACTCTTTTGCGAGAATTTTGCTTTTAACCTAAAAATACAACACCCTATCTCCCCTAAGATGTACTGTCTTCCAAAAATACACAAACCTGAATGCTCTTTCAGACCGATTGTCTCCTACATTGGCTCACCTTTTTACAATATTTCGAAACTCATTTCTGATGTCCTAAAAAATGTTACAATCAATTCTCCCTATTATGTCAAGAATTCGTACCAATTTGTGAATTTAATTAATAACCGCAACATCCCTGAAAATCACTTATTTCTAAGCTTAGATGTGGTCAACCTTTTTACATGTGTCCCACATGAATTAATCCTAAACTCAATCGATAAACGTTGGCACACAATTTGCAACTTTACTGACTTTCCGAAAACAGTCTTCACTCATATTATCAACACTATTTTAAATTACTCCTATTTCCATTGCCAAGACAACTTTTATTCTCAAATTAAAGGCGCAGCTATGGGATGTCCCTTATCTCCCGGAATCATCGACTTAGTTTTACAAACACTAGAAATTTCCGTTTTCTCAACTTTAAAATTTCAAATTAACTTTTATATTAGATATGTAGATGACACTTTTTTTATCATTAACAAAAATCATATAAACACAGTACTAGATCTCTTCAATAATTTTAACAATAATATAATTTTCACACATGAACTACAAAATAACAACAGGCTTAATTTCTTGGATGTATCCGTTTACAACACTAATAACTTTATTCGAACAAATAGGTATAGAAAAACTACATGGTCGGGTAGATACTTACACTATTCCTCATACTGTCCCAGAAACTATAAGATAAACACTATTATTTCCCTTACAGACCATGCTATTTTGTTGTCTCACCAAACTTTCCATCCACAAAATTTATCCCTAGTAAAAATAACTCTAATTGAAAATGGTTACCCAAAAAATCTCATTCATTCAGTTATTCAAAAAAGACGAACTTTCTTAAAAAACAAATTAATTCTCCCAATACCAGTACTAACATCAAAAACACCAATCTTATTTACTGCAGCATACCATACGTTGAAGATTTATATTATTATTTTGCCAAAATTTTGTTAGAAGAAAACATTTTAGTATCAGGCTCATCCTTACACTCCTTCAACCAATTCTTTACGAACATTAAATCCCCTACCCCATCCAATCTCAATACTAATGTAGTATATTCTGTTTCTTGTAATGACTGTGCTTTTCAATATATTGGACAAACCTCCCAATATGTACACAAGAGAATGAGACAACATGAACTAAGTGTGGTCCACCATAAACAAAAAAATTTCAAAAGTACCCTAGTACAACACTCTATAGAAAACGCCCATTCATTTAATTTCACTCCAAAGATTTTATATCATGAAAGTTGCATCTTTAGAAGGTTATTCGCGGAGAGTTGTCTCATTCTCATAAATGTTTCTAACAGTGTCAACATTAGATCAGATCACAACCTATTACATGATTCATATTTAAATTTTTTACACTTTTTGACAAACAATTAATATCGACTTCCTTTTAAGATCAACAATTTAAGCATTCACACCCTAACATATAAAAACACACACATACAATCTCACATCTCTCGTTCAAGTGTTTACACGTGTTACAAAGGACACACCAGTTTCAATTAGTTAATTTTCGAAAGCCAATCGAACAACATCCAGAGAACAATATTATTTGTGTTTTCAAATAATAATTTTAAAAAAGACAAATCTTTTAGTAATTTTGATTTACAAAATCTAATTATTCGGCGGAAAATTAACTCACAAATTCATTTTTGTTAAAAAAGCTTGTTTAGTGAAAAAGTGCTAACAAATATTCAAACATACAGGTAATTAATTCAACTTTGTCATTAACCTTTTCTTAAAAAATTTCCATAACTTTCAAAAAATTTTCTATTATGTTTAATATCCTATTCTGATAATCCACTCATTTATTTTTATCATTTTCATTTTGAACATATTATCATATTTCTGTACATTATTATATTTTTTTTTTTTTGCAATTAATTCATTATTTAAGAAAAATCTATTTTCTTTTCCTAAACATATTGTTTGCTAAAATCTCATCAAGATCATGTTTCTTGACAGATGTCCTGAAGATGGAACGTACCTAGTTCCGAAACGTCGACAATAAACAAATAATTAAATAAAGAAATTGTTTTTTTTTTAAAACTTTTCTTGTTTTTTATTTTGTATTATTTTTGGATTCTTGTTCGAAACTCTACAAAATATATATATATATATATATATATATATATATATATATGGCGCTGTAATCCATATTAAGAAATACCATAATTATCCAAATTGTAGTAATAATAAATTTCATAAAATATTATTTATATTTGGTTTATTAACTTCCCGTAGGGTAAGTTATTGTAATGGGCCGAAAATCGGAATTGAAAATTTTTACATTTCTCGACGTTTTGAAGGTTTCTGAACGTTTTGGCATACCTCAGAAAAAATGGATGTGTGTGTGTGTGTGTGTGTGTGTGTGTGTGTGTGTGTGTGTGTGTATGTATGTATGGATACAAATTTCCAGTCACGTTTCAGGGCGCACGGATCAACCGATTTGAATGGTTCAAAAAACATTCGATTCCTATTGATTGGGAAAAGAGCTGATTAGTTTTTGGCAAAGGCAGGTCCAGCCGTTTCGGAGATACGGAGCAAAGAGTGCAGAAAATAGAAATCGAATTTTTGAGCGAACGGAGTATCCGATTTGAATGATCTAAAAAACATTCAATTAGTAATGATTCGGAGAAGTGTTTATTAGTTTTTGGCAAAGGCAGGCCCAGCCATTTCGAAGATACGGAGCTAAATATGTAAAAAATGGCAGTTTTTGAGAGAACTAAGCGTCCGATTTAAATGATTCAAAAAACTTTCTGCTTGTCTTAACAAAGTAATTGATTTTGAAAAAAAAATTTTGTTCCATTTTTTTTTTTTTTTTTTTTTTTTTTTAGTGTTTTGTATATCGAAAATATTTCAGATTTTATTTTTAATTCTGACTATAGTTCTAATATACTTTAGAAATAATTTCAACTCTGCAATTTGGTTTATATAATTCTTATAAATATTACACAATGTTACAATATTTATAATAATCTATTTGAAAACATTCAGTATTCCTCAAACATTTCGTTACGGTGCGGGAAGTTCCAGCAATTTGCCTTAAGGCACGATGCCATAATTGCCTCAAGACAGAATTCCACTTACAGCTAGTTTTATATATGATTAATATCCACGACACTATGTGTTGTCATACTGATCGTTAATAAAATATTATTGGTATTTTTTTATTTATAATTGAAAAGAAATTTTTTAAGAATTATACATTTTGGCAAAAACGACTAGGGATAAACAAAAGCCATGTCCGATCTGACACTTGAATTAATTTTGTTTTTCTCCGAGCTGTCACTATATGGGCCTATCTGTCCAGTAGACATGTGATGCGTGTTGACGAGCCGCGATGCGTGTTGACAACCCGCTATATATATATTAAATACAGTTTTCAAAAATCAAGTTTTACATTATTTTCAATTGCTATGATTGGATGAGGAGTCCTGAATTCATTAAGGAATTTAAATTGAAGTGTGTTAACAGATTCTCATTGTAATAAGCTTATAGTAATGATTTCTTTAAATGTTTCAAAACGAAACATTATCGAATTTGAATTTGATACTTAATACTTGTTCTTCGCCACCACCATGAAACTTATGAACCATTATTAGCTGAGCTAGGGATCTTATTTAATAGATTTTCTATATTAACGGTGATGGAATTTTTTTTTCCTCTACAAATAAAGCAATGAAAACATTTAGCATTACAATGTTTTTTTATCACAAAATTTCTAATTAGCATCAATTTCAAATACAAATTACTATCTTACTTTAATATACATACATATGTAGATAGGGTATATCACTAATAAAATCATGAATCTTTAAGCCTAATCATCGTCTTTAAGCCTAATATTGTGGAACAAAAGTTATATTTAAAAACTAAAGTATATGAAATAATGCAAGTATGTAGCTTGTATAGTAGTTTAACTGTGTATTAATTTTTCACGTAATAGTTCCAATTCATGCTGCATATTTACCTTTGCTTGGTCAATAGCATCTCTGTTATTCAAAAAAAGCATTGATTATAAATTCAATACTTCTATTGCCTTGGGTTTGAGTAATTACGAAAAAAAAATATATTTGCGAAATACGTACATCGTTGTCCTCCGCTATTTCGACATTTACATTTACATTTTTTGATTGTATTGTTTGAGAATTGATTTAGAGGGACGTCGCAAATTTTGTCTATGAGAATTGATTGGGTCAATGGAATCTCTGGAATTAAAAAGACATTAATTACAGATTCAATTCTCCTTCTCTTTGATTTGCAGAAATTCTGTAAGTAAAATAATGGTCCAATCAATATTTGTTCAGCTGATAACACAACATACGAATTATACAATTTCGATGGCCATGGCTCACAGCTTTATCCTAACTTGGAAAAAATGAATCTTGCTCCTCGATACAAATAAGATAAACGAGAATACTAGCACATTTTCTCATGATGGTGCCGATTATTCTAATCTATGTTTGAATCCTCTATATGTATTTTTCAATAAAGCGTATAGGAACAGACACTCGAGGTCGAAATACTTCTTTCACCAACTTTCGTTCAGAGTACTAGATAGTTCAGAGGCTAGATATTTTGTTGTGAAAAAGCTTAGAATTTCCTAGTTTGTCTATATGTCGGTAATGTTAGATCAAGGAAAAGCGTCTGGTTTTGTGAGAGTTTATCATTTCTCAAATGAAAAAATTTTTGAAGATTATTTAATATTGATTTTTTTCTATTTCCTCAATGTGATTTGTTTAGATGCGTTTCAAAACTTTACTTATTCTTGGATTTTTATCATCGATTATTATATTTCATTATTTTGAACATTGTTGAATAAACATTTGGTATCGATTGTTTCTTTATTATTCGAGTTTTGATTGAATGATTTTGATACTTGCTTTATATTTATAAAGTCGATTATCTCAAAGCTGCTTATTAGCTCGAGTTTTATGTCTAGTGCATTAAGGAATTGACGATCAGACGTAGGATTAACGGCATTTATAAAAAAATAATTTTCAATAGGTTTTTCAATATAATTAGCTAATATCAATCCGTTTTCATATTGTTTTGTAAAACATACTGCTTTGTCTTATAATGTAGTTTTGATTTTTAATGTTGCTTCGGATTGAGGAGGGATTAAATGTCAAATATTAGCGAAATTAACTAAAGGAGTTGTAAACTATTGGTTATTGATTTCTACTAATAAAAATGAATTAGAATCATAATTAATAATTTTTGCTTTATTCGCGAGATTTGATACAACTTGAAAAGGAAATTCTGTATTTTGTTCGGAAAATTCAAAGTTATTATAAGAAACGCAATGGGTGGTTAATGAATTTGATGCTATTCTGATTAGTTCAATTTTCTTATCTGTGTATACGAAAGTTTCCTTATCGATGTTATGAACTTTAATTAATGAGATATCACTACCGCTGCCTATTAAAAAGTTATGAAAAGTATTTGGTAGCTGTGTAGTTTCTAAAATGATTGATTCATAACGGTTTACAAAATTTAAATTTTTATTGCTACAATTACTATTTACATGAATGCCCGTCCCGGAACGGACTCTGGCGAGTTTTTTGAACTTGAAGAAGGTGTATTCGGTTGGAATTAATTATTTTCAGCTATTGGAATAGAATTATAAATAGATAAACAACTTTCCTGTTTTATTTGCGGAACCGTAGGGATTTGAGTTTGTTGAAAAAAGTTTTTACGATTTGAATGTCTACAATGATCAATTTATAACCGAATTTTTGACAATAATTGTAATTTTTTCTGAATTTTTATGTTCGGCTTTAAAAAAACAATTACCACTGCTATGCCCTATTTCGTTGCTAAAGTCGCATGTTAATATTGAGCAGGAATCAGTATCTTCGGCAATTGCAAAGTCTATAGCGTCATTTAAATTTATCAAGATTTACTAAATTAAAATTACTAAAAGTTCTGAGAGCCATTTCATTATAAACATTTTGCAAATTATCCGTGAGTGTCTGTCCGTGCGTATCACAATCTTTATCATAAATTTTATACAATAATTTATTAATTCTTTCGCTAAAAGATTTTACAGATTCATTAGGTTTTTGCTAATAATTTACTAACTCTCCAAAAAGAATTGATACAGAAATATTTTCGGTATATTTTTTATACAAAAATGGTTTTAATGAGTCCCAGCAAAAAAATTTGTTACGGGTTATTTTTATAGGTACATGAGGTGGAAATTTACCTTTTATGGTTAAGTAGATTTAAGTCCTGATTCAGTCCCATGTTCTGAAGTTCAAAACCTTCCACTTGTTATTATTTTTTTATTAGTTTAATTTTGTTGATTTTTATATAGATTTTGATCGATTTATTCGATGAGCACTTTATTTTTGTATTACTTTATGATTTAAGAGTTTGCTTCTTTTTCACACACTTTATGTTTTCATTTATTTAATTATTTATATTTGTACTCTTATCACGGAGTTCGATTCGGTTAAGCTGTTACCAAATGAAGAGGCGTTAGTAATGGGTTCACTAAATTAATTGCAATATTGCCAATTTTAATTTTTTGAATACTTTTTATTACTCAAATTCTGGATTAATACTGGTTATCTGAAAATTGGAACACTTTATAGCTCTTCGACAGTGTGTGAAATGAAAGAATTACTCTTGATATACTTTTTTTTGCCAGCACCGTTTAGCATTCTTGCGGTCTCTTGCTGAACACTATTAAGGGGTAATGCCTTGATAGCACTTATCAAGACACCATTATATATTTTACTTTCCTTTACAAAGTAGTGAAAAGAATCTGTAAAATCAATTGAAAACTTGATAAGAATAAATAATAATTAAGACACAATCACTATGAATCACTTTCTATTTGTGTCGATCTTTCCGTCAAGGCCTCTACAGGCAGAGGTCCCTTTGTCTGAGTGCCTTGATCAACAGTGCATTGTTTTTTGTTTGTGGCCTGCTTTTTCCTTGCCATCTGCACGGTATTTAAGATTAAATTCAATTCTGTGTCGGCTGCAAGAACATTAGTGAAATAAATATGATACAGAGAATTTTATAAAAGTAACTACTCACAATAATCTTCCTTTTCCTGGACCTCATCTTCAAACACCCTTTTGGTCTTTTTACGGTGACCCCTTCCTCGCGGCTTATCACTTTGCGAAGCTTCACTATGCCGCTGCCGCTCTTCTGGCTTTTTCATACAAAGCTAATAATTCAAAGAAAATAAATATCACATTAACAGATAGTGTATAAGCACTGCAACCTATGTTCGAAAATATTTCACAGATAAAACTTTCACTGCGTCTCCCATGTTTTCTTCGGTGCGAAGTGGTCCACCACAAAAGCTGAAAAGTCTTTGGTGCTTTTTGGAAGCCACCAACACTTAAGAACCTCCTCGTTCTCTTCAATAAGCCAATCTGCTGAGACCTCCGATCTATCGTATAAATTATAATTATTCTCACGTTTTAGGCGTTTCCATATTACTGTTTTTTTACGTTTTTTTTTTGTAGTGGCGAATATCAAATGAACTCCGAAATAGAAATGATAATTTTGGCCGTGCACAAACATTATCGCCATTTTCAATTAATGAACGCTTACACATGAAGTTCGTCACTATCACCAACTTTACAAACAGTGTCAAAAAAGATTATTCTGTTCGGTATGAAGAACACTTCACGCTTGTTTTATTTTTTATGTAGGTTATATTTTACTCACATGTTCCGCATTATTTCTTTAGTGATTAAAGTGTAATTGTTTGTTTTTAATCCGAGAATATATAAAATGAGTAAACGTAAAAATTTCGCTGATATATCTAAGAGAAGAGTACAATAAATTTTAAATAAAGAAGTTGATCATTTTCAATGGAATAATTTTGTCAATAATTTTGTGAATGGAAACGCGATTCAGGAAAATACGGAGGCGTAGCCGATGTAAGTTTAGTTTTTCAATTCGATATCGGGCCTCGTAATGCAAATATATCTTGAAAAACTTTTGTTGCAATTGTTTTGTTGAATATGGATTATTAGGGTATTGTGGAATAAAATAAAACAAGAAAATGTACGAAAAACATAACCTGAAAAATGGTAACTATCTAGTAAATTATATTTAACTTAAAAAATATTGTATCTTGTGTTTTCCTTTGGTAGAGTTTTGCATGGCAATTCAGCACATAAAAGCATAACTCGTGTTCTAGAAAATCGAGAAAATGGTTGGCAGTTGTTTTTTTTTATTAATTTATAAATATACTAACATGTGCCACTATTCAAGCTTTCACTTACGGATATTCTCGGATATTAAATATTTTAGTTGTATGTGCTACTATTTGAACATACATAAATTTATTTGAGTTTCTTGTTGAACAAAAATTAATCTTAAAGATCTGCGTATCATTTCAAGTACAAAAAACTATACAAATTAAGTATTGTATTGTTGATGTAAAGTGTCGGTAGTTTTTTTTTTTAAATTACGTATTTTTTATATTAAATATGTGTCGTATTTGAATATATAAAATTTGTTCAAATGTATAGGGTTTGGATAGAAATTTTAATTGCTGAATGCTAACAAAGCAAATGGGGAAATATTAAATAACAGGAGAAAAATAAGATTATGGTGATAGTAGTGTTATAAATGAAATAATATGATAATAATGAAAAATTACGTTGATGAAACAAAATATAATGGACTATTGAATTAAAGTAAAAAAAAGGGTTATTAATTATATTAAAGCAGTTAAGAAAATAATTTACAGATATAATTATCTTAATTTATCAACAATATATCGTGAAAGTGGGTTAATACTAATAACTACTGATAATATCATGATATCAAATTGCTATTTTATAGCCTCCACATGAAGAATAAATAAGTATTATTGGAAGTGAAACAATTTAAATGTTTAGTCATATTATTTTTATGCGAAACAAAGTCTTAATGTGATATAAAGCAAATGATGCATAGTTTTTCTTCTCCATGAAATAACTTGAGTCTAAAACATGTCATGAAAAAAGTCAAACTTGGCCCAGACAAATATGTACATAATATGAGAAGTTCGTGATAATATACGTATGTACAATTTTCACAATATATGTATATAATAATTATTTTTCAAATATCAAATGAGATGGGATCAGTACACTATTCTTGGAATTTTGTAAAATTTTGGACTTTTCTTTTAGAATACCCAGATTCAGATGCGATAATGCCCAGAGAAAATAGATTTTTAATGACCATTGTCAATACTAATAATTGGATTGATACGCCAGACTGACGACTGTCTTGAAACGTCTGTTTTGTTGGAAATTTTGCGAAGCTTACAGTCTAGTCAAAGACCTTCAAAGTTATCTTACTGATTGTGAAAATAGTTTTTGACCAAATAGAAAGAGCACGGGCATTAGAGATTATCGATTTTCATATAATTACACAACGTGTTAAATAAAATGGCAGTCTTAGTTTAGTCAAAGACTTTTAAATCGGTGACAATCACAATCAAAGACAAACGAAGATATTTTAATACTTGCAGAAATAACTCAGTCGTGAATATTGATTTGAAGTTTCCAAAATCTTAGAACCCTATTGGTTTAACATATATCACTAAATTTGTGAAATCATATAATGGAAATGGAGACATGAGATGCAGCATGGATATTATAAAAATAAAAAGTGAAGCTGCAGCTTCACTGATCGATTTTATTCATGAATAAAATCGATCTCGTACTCATTCAGCAAAGAAAATGTGTTTACCTATACCAGATAAGTGGTTTTTTAAAATTATAATTTCAAAGAAAGTTTTCGGATTACTGCTATGGCAGAAAATGACACTCTATATATAAATATATATATATATATATATATATATATATATATATTATCTACTTTATTAAATATTTAAACTCACACATAAAATGCTATCATCTTGCCTTAAGGCTGAATAAAGGCACACTTCCTCAATTTCAAATTCATCAAAACCTTCAAACGTGTCCATTGATAATTATTTCTTGAATACAAGAACACCTGAACTCTGGGACAAGTAATTTCCAATCTTTCACAAATTATTTATAGGTTTAACATATATCACTAAATTTGTGAAGTCATATGATGGAAATGGAGACATGAGATGCAGCATGGATATTATAAAAATAAAAAGTGAAACTGAATAAAATCGATCTCGTACTCATTTCACGATATTTAAAACCGATATTAACAATTTGTATTCACAATTGCAAATGTTGAGAAAATTTTGGAGAATAGTTAATTACTATTTACCCAAGCAATAAAATACATTTAACTAATTTTTAATATTCAACAGGCAACACATCATGAAATGCGTAAAATGTAATAGTATTGTCCTTGTTTTTGACCAATATTTCTAATTGGAAAACAACAGACACTCAAAATCATATCAACAATACATACAAATTAATATATCGATGTGGTAATTTGAATGTAAAATTATATAAATCAATTTAATAATATAATTACAATCATTATATATAATAATATAAGAGCACATATTATATCTTTGGTATATATAGGTAAAACAAAGTATTTTGTCTTATAATTTTACATTCACATGTTTCTACTTACCACCATATTTTTCATATACACATATTTTGCGCGGCATAAGATTTATTTTTGAGCATACAAGATGCTGTATGTTTTGTAGTAGATGAAATTCCTATTTTTATATTATAATATGTATTATAAACAAAAATGCTTTATAGATATTTTCTGGTTCTTAATACATTCCATTTTTAATATTAGATTTATTTTCCTTTTATGTTGTTGTTTGTGCCATGCAAACTCTAGTGGAATATTTTATTTTTAATATCTGAACGATTTATAAATACCACTTTACCAGCAAGTGCACTACTTTTATTGCAGTTTCATGTTTCACATGCTATAATTTCATAAATTTTTTAAGTTACATATATCAAGTTATGTTTATCGAACAGAAAAATATTAGGGTTTCAATAAAAAGAACTTTTTCACGAAACTGCTGATCGGTATAGATTTTAAATTCACAGCTAGTTATATTTATGTTAAACTCTATTTCAAGAGAGTGTACCAATTCAATGTAAGTTTCCTCTAATCAGGTTTTTAAATCTTCAAATAGAGTTTAACAAATGCAAACAGGGACAAAACGAGACTGTAAAAAAACTTTGCTTTTAGACTACAAATGAATGTTTTGTATTGTGTGATTTGCATAGCCCTACCTTCTAGTTTAACGTGTAAAATAAATTTTAATAGGGCTTTATGCTTGGTTGGATCTATACTTTCAAAATCATAAGTACAAGTATGCAGAAATTCGTTCAATTTGTTCTGATTCGGCTCATCAAAAGTTTTAATAATATCCATGACTCTTTGTAAGGATAAAATTGTTGTGGGAGCCATGTCCCACATGTTTTGATTGTTTAAATCAAAATGTAATAAAGCTAAAGATGAAAACTTAGGATTTGTACGGGATTGGGGAGTGACGTCTGCTTCACTTTTAAAAACTGCGCTAACCAAATCTAAATTATTACTGTCACCTGAATTAAATGAAACGCGGTTCTCAAATATGGACTCTGTTGATCTGCCAATAACACGTTCCTGCGGCAGTACAAAGTCGGTTGTTGCACGTATTCTCCACACCAATCAATCAACACTTAATTATAACACATGAATTAGTTACAAGCACAAAAATGTGCAAACTAAAAAAATTCTCTATTTTCTTCTAATTACATGTTCAGACATTGGTTTAATTCGTTGAATGATAATAAAATACAACAAATGTAAATCATACAACAAAGTCATATATTATTCTAACATCTGTAACAGCAACAACCACGATAAGGCTTCTGAACTTGAATATAAAGTAATACAACATATAAAATATAATTTAAAATAAGTATAACTATTTACATCTAACATCCAAAGGCTATGAGTAACATTTTGGGGCAGAGCTTGATTCAATCACAATAATAATAACTGAGTATTCAAGCGAGGTATAAAGGAAATAAACTTTGCTAAATATAAGTGTTTCCTATCATTTGTCAGTCAATATCTTTGTGATTAAATCAAGTACTGGTTGAAAATATTGATTATAGCCTTCGGCTGTCAGATGCAAATAATCATATATCATTTCTCTTGCTATGACACCTTCTTCATTCACAATATTTTATGTATCTGCACTACATGAATATTTTTTCTATTGAAATTTAATTTGTTGAATTTAATTCAGTTTGGGAGCATGTTCGGTACAATTATGTGGGCTCTCGGAAGTAATTTTCCAATGAGGCATACACAATCAATAATTCCTTCATAAATATCATAGGGTTTTTCTGTGTTCTGTGTTGTTGGTTCCTATCAATATAACCACTATTTTAGTTTTCTGATTCGAAAATTCGCCATTTTTATACGATATAAAACATTTTCTACTTATCGCCTCCAGTGCCGAAATTTTCAGCATGAAATGGTTGAAACTTGGTCCGAATTTAATGCCTGACCTTCCTGCAATAAGGGAGGATCCAGTGAGAATAACATTGTGGTCAATTTTCGCCAATTTTAAATTACTTAAATGTTTTTGACGCCACGCTTCACTTGTTCTAGCAGTAGGGATGACGCATTTATTGATATTTTCAAACTTTCCAGACATAGTGAATAACTGTAATAATAAATTAACAATTTTTGTGATACAAACAAACTCGTAAATTCTGATAATTCAATCTTTTGTGGAAAAATGTCTTTATCTGAAATCTGATACAAACAAGCCCAAATATCTAAATTATTATAGTTACTTACAGAAACAACGGGATGTCTGCACAAAATTCTAAATTATTATAGTAGGTTACGGAAACTCGCGGATTCGCGTGAACTCTCAAAAACAAAATAAAGCTTTGCTTCTTCTATTCGCGCGTCATTTTGATTTTTATTTTGTTTGTGCCACCTTCTGACAGTGTTGCCAACTCAATCATAGAGCAAAACTGTAGATGTGCCTATGCCATATGCTTACTAATAGGACTGCCTAGCTACTAGACTCTAGTACACTGTGGACCGTATTAACAAAACATAACTTTCACTGTGTTCATCGCATGGATATTTTTTAGAGCAATTCTAAACACTTTTTTTAACTTTTCAATGCAATAATTAATGAATATTTGCAGTATATCAATGGAAAATTGAAATTTTTAACTTCCCGTAGGGTAAGTTATAGTAATCGCAAAAAAATTGAAAATGAAAATTTTTATATATCTTTACGTTTCAGAGGTTTCTGAACATTTTGGCATACCTTAGAAAAAATGGATGTATGTGTGTGTGTGTGTGTGTGTGTGTGTATGTATGTGTGTGTGTGTATGTGCGGATACAAATTTTCGTCGACGATTTCGGGAACACGGATCAACCGATTTGAATAATTCAAAAAACATTCGATTCGTATTGATAAGGAGACGTGCTGATTAGTTTTTGGCGAAGGCAGGTCTAGCCGTTCCGGAGATACGGGGCAAAAAGTGCCGAAAACGGTAACTCAGTTTTTAAGAGAACGGAGCGTCCGATTTTAATAATTCAAAAAACATTCAACTTGTATTGACAAGATAAAGAATTGATCAAATTTTCATAAAGGCAGGTCTAGCGGTTTCGGAGATCTAACGAAAAAAGTAAAAAAAAATGCCATTTGGCGGTCAAAAATGATCATTAGACATATGCACATCAAATTTTCAGATATTTTATAGAGATTTTAACAATAAGTATAAATTTTGTTTATTTTTCTATGGGTTCCGTACCAATGTTTACCCGTTAGACAGCGACGCCGCGCTTACGCGCTTTATATTTTGTCTCTATGCAGTTAAAGCAGTACGATTGCTTTGAAAAACAAGTTCAGATCTTCCAAAATAAAGAAAACATTTTTTTTTTTCAAAAAAAAATTTTTTTTTTAAATTTTTTTTTAAAAAAAAAAATTAAAAAAAAAAATTTTTTTTTTCAAAAAAAAGTAATTTTTTGTCCAATTTATAGTTTCTCAAAAATCTTATTTTTTCGAAGTAAATTTTTTTCAAAAATGTTAATCGTTTTCAAAAAAAATAATAATTTTTGGTACGGGAAGTTCCAGCAATTTGCCTTAAGGCACGATGCCCTAATGGCCTTAAGACAGAATTCCACTTACAGCTAGTTCAAAATAATCTCAAAACTGATTGATAGCATTTGCAAAAATATATTTAGTAAAAACTTAATAACTAAAATTTCTAAAGATTGGAACATTTTAGATACATACTATAGGTACATAAATAATATAAATTCTTGAAATTTAAAAGAAGAGCACATAACTATAAGTTATCAAACATAATAATCTAATCTTAAATGTAATGCTGATGTAACAATTTGAAGTTTAGAATTACATATATAAAAAACATACATACAAAATATTGCGAACTAAAATCTAAACGGGCGATCCCATTGAGGTGCCAAAAATTTGGTAATAAAAGGATCCGTTAAATTCAAAACCGGTGTTAGGGACAATGAATTTGATGACTTCTCTAAACCAATGTAGGGATAATGTGGTGTGAAGACTGATTTCACTCCATCTGATAATGGCATCTAGTACTAAGTGTAGTGGAACCTTTGTAAATAAGGATCTAACATTTAGGCTAATTAGTTTATAATTATAAGGTATGGAAATGTTATTGAGATGTTTGACAAGCTCGAACGAATTTTTTATAATATGAGGTCTGTTTTGTGATTGTTGTTAGGACTTTGACGTTTCCTTTGTCTGCTCTGGTCACAATAATGTCGCGGTGATTTTTTAAAACTAATTTACAACTTTTGAGATCTCTAAGAATATTGTTCTAATTCGGAAGAATTTATATACGAAATATTTTTGTTACAAAAAAGAGTTTTAGTATGTGATTTTAATTTAGGGTCTTTAACTTGTTGTAAACCACCATATATATCTACACCTGAAAGTAAGATCAAAACTCATCTTTATGCTGTTATGTTTTTTATTGCTATATAGCATGGCAAACATAAACATATGCATACTAAATTAAAATTAGTGAACTGATAAACAGAGTCAAATTGAATTATATTTCTACATTGTCCGCAATAGTAATATTGTTCCTATATAGCTGCTTCGCAAATCTTAAAAAATCTAGCAAAGACGCTTCCAAAACTTCATTATTTATTTCAGCATATGCCGTTCGGGCTGCAACTAAAAGAAAGAAGTTATGAGTCACAGTTAATACATACATTTTAATTTACTGCAAGAATACCTTTTATAATTTTAATTAAAAGTAAAAAGGAAAGTTATCCCTTTGGTCACGCCATGTGCATTATGCAGCCAACTTCTTTGTAAACAAGTTTTTATACAACATTTTTACTAGAATCTGCCTACCTAAACATTTTCATGTTCCTCCCGCTAGACACTATTTTGGGATATTGCTTTGATAGCACCTATCAAGGCATCATTAAATATATGACTTTCATTCACGTAGTGAATAAATAGATATGAATAAATAATAATTAAGATACAACAACTATAAATCACTTACTTTCTATCCGTGACAATCTTTCCGTCGAGGCCTCTACAGGCAGAGGTCCCTCTGTCTGAGTGCCTTGACCAACAGTACTTTGTGCTATAGTTAGGGCCCTATTGAAGAAATATTGCAAACTTACTTCGGCTAGGTCTCCAATAGTAGCTTTTGCTCTAATAGTTGATGGATCAGTATTGTCCTGAATCGCGTTTCCATTCAAAAAATTATGAAAATCCTCATATCAACTTTTTGCTTTAAAATTTGTTTCATAGATAATAGTTTTAAAAAAGCATTAATTAGGGTCCCAATGCTCCTAGTTTTTCGTATTTTAATAGCATGAGCCTTTTGACTTGCAGAAATTCTGCAAGTCCTGACATCATGCCAAATACGAGATTCATTCTGCGACAAAGTGCTAACAGAAAGATCTAATATTTGTTTAGCTGACAAAACAATATGCATATCATAAAATTTCTTATGGCTACAGTTCAAAATTTTATCCAAACCCAAAGGAAACAAATCTTGCTCTTCCATGAAAATAAGAAGATCAACTAGAATATCTGCACAGACATCAGTTTTCTTTTTTTTCATGAAGGAGCCGATTATACTCATCTTTGAATTCGCAGCTCCTCTACACAAGTACTTTCTATAAGGGCAGTTAGGCAATTGATCAGGATTTGTCACAAATTTCCCAACACAGCGTGTAGGCAAAGATACTCGCGGTGGAAAAATATTCTTCACTAATTTTCCCTCGGAGTACTTTTGTTTAGCCAGTGTACCAACGGATGGCTGGCCCCAACCTTGTGCGAAACTAGTTTTTGTAGTGTTGTATTTAAAAATACAATAAGTGCACATATGTACCTGCATTGCTTTCCAAGTTGAGTACAGCATGTTGAGAAAGCGTCAACTACAGTACGATTTTCATCGAGCTACAAGAGATAAATAAATAATTTGCTAAATCCATTTTATATTTTTCTAATTTATTTATATCCTTTTACCTGCAATTTCACTTTATACGGCGACGGTGTCGAGACTAACATTTGAGGTATAACGTAACATGTAATTACATTTTCTACACCTCGCTTCTCTTCAACTTTTTTCACATGGTCCGCGGCTACAAGTTTTTTTGCTTTTTGAAGCGTATTGGCACCGAAGGTGTGATATTTGTTTTCACAGGTTCGAAGCCAGTTCTTAAAATTATATTCATCCTGACTGTAAATATAATACATATTAATAATTGAAAACAAAATTAAAATTTTGAAATTCATTATTCTTACCTCTGTTATTGTAATAAATAGAAGATCTATGAAGAGCAAATGCAAGATACTACGACAAATTTCTACTAACCTAAAAATGCACGTGTCAGACCAAAACAAAAATTTGCTAGAGAAATTGAAACTCACAAATGAGTCATGTGATGATCATCCGCCATTCACTTAAAATCCGCTAGAGGAGAGCTTGCCAGTTCCCTATTTTTTAAAAAAGGTGAGGTTGTCGTTACATAACTAGGTAACATTTTCATATAACCGCAACCTAACCGCAATATAAAATTGTATACTGGGGATAGTTAATGGAGTTAATCTTGTTTGAATATAAACTTCATTTCGTCTCTTTGTATCAAAGGATTGTCAGTAATTTTATCTAATATTATGTTATTTTGGTTTGCCCACCAAAGGTTAGCGGAATTTCAGTCTAGATCTTGCGCTATTAACTGTTTATATTTATTTATTCATAGGTAGCTACTGACTAAGATCGGATTTTCTTTTCTGCTCCAATATGTATTTCCCTCACATAATTCTTTTAGATTATTCAATGTTTGTATCACTATTTCGTCGTTTCTGCCTTACCTTCGATGTTAAATATCTTTTTGATATTATTTGCCATCTTGATTCTTGAGGTAATTCTCCGGACTCTGCTAATAGTGTATTTCTTGGAGAGGATTTCAGCGCACCTAATGAAATTCGTATTGCTGAGTATTGAATTTTGTTCAATTTATCTATATCTCGTTTGGTGAGATTTTTACTCATAAAGCTGATGGTATCTAGATGACACCTTATCAATGCTCTATATATGTTTAGACAAATTGCCGGATGTGCTCCCCATTTCATATTGCAAATTGTCTTCAATATATTTATACCCTTCTCACATTTTCTACATATGTTTAATATCTGGCTCTTAAATTTGATTGCTCTCCTAATCCTTATCTGTTATCGCAGTGCACACACGGGTTCTTTTACCACTTCCTTTAGGTCATATGTATATAAATTGAAAACTATGGGGCTTATTCCTGATCCTTGCGGGAGTCCTGTGTTGGCTAATCTGGGCCCGCGTATATGCGCCCGTTATATTTGTCAAAAGTCTCTCTGTTTCTTAATAACTCCATTGTTAATGACACGAATTCAGGATTGATGTTTCTTTCTCACATTTTTCTTTCCCTTATGTCATGGTTTACGTTTTTTTTTTTTATTTGACCTCCTTTTCTACAAACTAGCCATTAACAGTTTTTACAAAGTTTTAAATTCTAATATTACTTATAGCTAAAAAAGTTTTAAATTCTAATTTTACATAGAACTAAAAAATTGTATATAATTCTATAATATTCAACATTTGAAACTAAATTAAATAAATTAAAAGGTTTAACTAAATTTTTTTCTCTATATAAATGATTTAATAACTGACTTCTATTTTTTTGAAATCTAGAACATTCTAAGATTATATGCTCCAAGGTCCCCACATCATTTCCACATTCACATAGTGTTGTGTCTCTCATCTTTATTTTAAATAAGTGTTCTGGAAAACATCCATGGTTACATCTTAATCGATTCATTGTTGTTATAAAATCTCTATTTTCATTCTTGAATTTATAATACCACGGTTCTTTTCTAATGAAATCGTTAATCTCTTTATAGTATTTTCCTTTGAACATTGATGATAGTTGCCAATCCTTTCGCCATTTATCGACTGCTCTGTTCTTCATGTTAATAACTATATCCTCATTTAACACTTTGTTGAATTCCATTGGGAGCAGCATCTTTGGCTAATTCATCTGCTTTTTCATAAAAGTTCATACTCATCTGGTCCTGATGAAATTTCGTCTGATATTTTAAAACAATTCTATCCACTATTCATTGATGATCTCCTTGCTTGCTTAAACAACGCAATTAGTATCGGTGTTTATCCGAATCATTTAAAACATTGAAAAATTAGGCTACTTCATAAAGAAGGGCCCACTGACATTATCAATAATTACAGGCCAATTTCTCTATTAAACACTTTTGACAACATTTTTGAAAAAATGTTATATAGTCGACTAAACAACTTTCTAACAGTTAATAATATATTATTTAAAAATCAATTTGGTTTTCGTCGAAATCACTCTACCTCTCACTCAATTTACACATTAGTCCATGACATTATTCACTCTTTCGAAGATGGTAGTTACTGCGTTGCAGTTTTCTGTGACTTGTCCAAAGCTTTTGATTGTATCTCTCATAAAATTCTTTTAAACAAGCTCGATAAATACGGTGTACGTGGTATAGCTCTTGAATTATATTCATCTTACTTATCAAATAGGACTCGATCTGTTTATCTTAAAGATCGTGGTTCAGTAATTATCTCAGACAAACAAAATATTAAGCTCGGTGTCCCTCAGGGCTCAATTCTCGGACCATTATTATTTCTCATCTACATAAACGATCTGCCAAAATGTACAGATCTCTGTAAATTTATTCTTTTTGCCGACGACACTAGTGTGATTATATAAAGCAATTCTTTAGAAGAAGTAAATAATAAATTAAATCTAATTATGAAGTCAATTTCGAATTGGTTCAATTCTAATAATCTTTTGCTCAATAATGACAAAACACAAATTATGTTTTTTCGAACAGTAAATAGAATAAGTCATGTGATCAATTCTTTAACTTAATCAATAGCATTCAATTTGAATTTTTCCCCAGTCTCACAATTTCACAAAATTATTACACAAAAACTTAAACTGGGACAATCATATTCATTCCATACTTCTACCTAAGTTAACTAAAACCTGTTTCATGTTGAGAATTCTTAAATCAAAAGTTAGTTTAAATTGCCTTCTTTCAATTTATTATTCTAATTTCTATTTGCATCTCGCTTATGGAATATAATTCTGGGGATTCTCATCATCCTCAAAGGATATATTCAAAATACAGAAAAGAGCATTAAGAATAATTTTTTCCCTCAGTTCCTTGTCCTCATGTAGGAATCTTTTCAGACAATTTAACATTCTCACTGTTCCCTGTATATTTTTGCTAATTACGTTGTCATTCATAAAGAATAATCCTGAACGCTTCAACCTATCCTTCATGTTAAATTCCTATTATAAAACAAGAAATTTGACTATAAAAGGACCAACTTTTAAACTGGAAACATCTTTTAATACCATAGACGGAAGAGGAGTACAGCTATTTAATCTACTCCCACTACATATTAGGAAACTGAATGATCGTCAATTTCATAATACTATTGTTAAACTTTTAAAAGCTCAAAGTTTCTACGATACTTCTGAGTTTGCCAATTTCGATATCAAACGTTAGTTTGATAATGAAATGCCTACTGATAATAATTGATAATTTTTTTTCCAACAGTTACAATTTTTTTCCCTTTTTAATACTTTTTCTAATTTTTATTCTAAATTATTTTAACATTTTCCTACTTTAAGTATTTTATCATTACAATTATTTTCATATTATATATTCTTTTTTGATACTGCTGTTAATTTTTATTTTCCAGATATGTGACTCAAATAAAAATTGCATAACGGATATTTAAAGGATTTTTTTTACCATAAGAAGACTCTTAAGATCTACAACAATTATACTATTTGAATTTTATTACTTTTTTTTCTTCAAGTTATTGTATTAGATATTACTAATGTTAGGCTTAATGTTGTTTAATAGTTGTATTTTACTGTAATTAATTCAATTAAGATAATTTATTTTCTGTAATTATTAAATCTATTCCTGTATCCGCAAATATAAATATAAATTACAAATTTAAAGCATACTGCAATGATCTAGGACCTTACACTATTAGACAATGTTATAAATTATTGAATTTTGAACAAATTTGCCAAATACTTCATTAATTTTAGACAACACGTTTAAAATATACGAGATTATTATGGTTTTGTTGTAGTTCTGTTGTTTCGCCACTCTTATAGCTTCCTTAATGGCTAATAATTCCGCTGTATAGATAGATACAAAACCTGGTAATTTATAACATTTATGTGTTTCCTCATTTTCCTCATATATGACAAAACCTACATTGTCATCATCCTTAGATCCATCGGTAAATATAAATTCAATATTTGATTTATTCTTAATATATTTAAATATATCTAAATTTATGATATTATCAAACTTATAACTATCAAAATATATTTTATTGTAATAAGGGTGAATGTCGAATGTGGTAATACTGTCTTTATATTTACTTACTTCTCTAAAACTATGTATGATGATAGGGATTTCTTTATTATACCAATAATTATTATAATCACATATATCACTTAACTCACTTATTCTATTAAAAATTTCCGATGAATTAAGTTGTATTTTTTTTAATATATACTTGTCGCTCAACCATTGATATCTAATTTTTATAGACATTTCTCCATTCTCTAATAACAATACATTTAGTGGCGTCGATCTCATCATCCCTGAACACAATCTTAAACATTTATTTTGAATTTTTTCCAACTCAGTTACTATATTGTTGTGCCCAAAAATAATACTGCCATATTCTAAAATAGACCTAATTAAAGTTTTATATAAATTTAGAGATGTGACAGGATGAGAACCCCACCAAGTACTATTTATTAGTCTTATTAAATTAAACTTTTTTTCAATTCTTTTCTTGATGTAATTTATGTGAAATCTAAAAGACATTTTTTGATCGAAGTATATTCCTAAAAATTTATTATTATTCTGAATTTTAATGTTATAATATGGACTTGAAATGCTGTCAGGAAATTTTTTGCTGGAGTGTCTTGTAAAAATTCTAATGTAACTTTTATCTTCTGATAATTCTAAACCTTTTTCGTTTAGCCAAATGTGCAACAATTCCATATTTCTTGACATTATTTCAATTGCCTCTTTTAAATTATCGTTTTCTATATAAATCACGAGATCATCAGCATATTGTAGAATCCGAGTACCCTCTACCAAAATATATTCTGTGTCCCTCACATATAAGGCATACAATAAGGGACTAAGGATAACCCCCTGAGCTAAACCAGTTTGAAGCACTCTGTTAATTCTGACATTTTCATTTACATGAATTTCTACTTCTCTATGAAATGTTGAATATATCATACCCTTGATTAGCTTTTCTGGAAGGCCAGTGTGTAGTAAAATTTCTGCCAATTTTCCCGGAACTACATTGTCATAAGCACGTTTTATGTCGCAAAACAATGCAGCAACGTAATTGTTTCTTGAAAACGCGAGATACTTAAACTATCTTGGGTTCCTAGACCTTTTCTGAAACCGAATTGGCTTTTGGAAAGTAGCTGATTTTTTTCCGTCGATCGATTTAACCATCTTGAAAATAACTTTAGAAGGAGTATTCGGATTCAAATTTGTAACAAATTTTTCCCAACTTTCTCTTTCCTTTTTTTTCATTCTTTTCTAACTTTTGCTTTAATTTTGTTACACTCCAAAAAATTTCCCAAACTCTAAAGCTCCTTTCTGCTTTTTTACGTTCTTCCACCAGCCTAGAACATTCTTCATCCCACCACACCGGTTTCCTTACTTCAGATGTTGTTAAAACCCTATTTATTGGAATACATCTTTCCGCAGTCTGGTTTATAGTATCTACGAATTTTCCATAAATATCATTATCCAAACTATTGCCCAAAGATAAGATTTTATGTTCAAAAATTTTTTGATATTTTGATCAGATCCTAAATTATCCTCCACTACCTTCCATTTCATTAGATGAAATATTTCAGCGGAACATAAAGTAACATCTACCACAGTTTTACTATTTTTAAAAATCAGAGTCGGTGAACCATTATTTAATATAAATAAGTTGCACTCTTCTATTGCTTCCTGTAGATTCTTCCCAAAATTATCGTTGTAATTACATCCCCACGCATTATGATGTGCGTTGACATCTCCAGCTATTATAAATGGCCTTAGAATATTGTCAAAATTATATTTCCATTGGTGTACTGTGATGTTTGTACATGGTGAAATATATATAGATATCAAATGAATTTTTTTATTATCTACCATTATTGCTACTCTCCGATATCGATATTTACAATCTGGTAGCTTATGTTTTCTTTAATCATTATAATCGGCTCTGATTAAATTATAATTTTTTAAAAAATATTGCCTGTTCCATTTAAACCAGGTTTTGGACAATAATATAATATCAATTTTATGTTGATATATAAAAATTTGCAAACTTTCTTTATTTGCATTAAAAGATCTAATATTCCATTGTAAAAAATTCATTATGAGATTTATTAATTTGTTTTTTTGTTGTTTTAAATTTATTCAACTATTTGTAATTTTTTTTTATACTTTTGAACTATTGTCAACTCCAACTGTATTTTTTTGAGCAATGCTTTTCTTAGAAACTTCAAAGTTTAACTTTTTGAGAATTAAATCAAAATCATTTTTAACTTTTACTAGGACTTCCTCTATATCATCATCTTCTTTATTCTTGAAATTTTTCCTCAATTTCTTCAATAGTTCCTCATGTCTTATTTGTATTTTTTTTAATTCTTTCAAATCTGAATTTTTACTGAATTTCTCGCTACTATTTTTCACTCCCAATGTTAGATTTAAATTCCTATTATGCATTTTATTACCAGATCTGATATTTACTGTTTGCCTTCTTTCAATTATTCGCCTAGGTTTATTCATAGCCATTAACCTATTTGGTTCTATATTTATTTCTTGCTCTTGAAAATGGCTTAGCAATTCGTACTTATTCTTATGTCCAGAATTATTTTCAAATTTACCCGTTTCATTAACTCTAGGAAACGAACTTTTAAATTCCGGATTATAATGATTTATTTTAGCTGATTCTGCATATTTTTGATTGCGAAGAATAAATTTAGCCTCAGAATATGATATATTCTAAAAGGCCATTAATTCTTTAATTCTTTTATGATATTGAAACACTTCGCAAATTTTATCATTTGCTTCATGTTGTTCATGACACACAGCGCATTCAAAATCTTTTTCAATGAGGCATATATCCGTGCTATGTTCCCTAGCGCACTTGCGACATCTAATTTTGCTCTTACATTGTACTCTGATATGACCATACCGACAGCATTTGTGGCATTGAACAACATTTTGATTATATTGTGACGGATTAAAAGGTTTGATGCCCCCCTTCTTAGGGTATTGCAACGACTGCCAAATATTACATCAAGCGTTGCCTACCTATTATGAAAGGGTTACACCAACTCCTAAACCCGACTTCTATAACCACCCTGTAATTACCTGTTGAAAAGCCGACTAACTACGCGAATGAAAGAGAATGTACTTCTATCTTATTTAATTTTTACAAATTATTATCACAAATCTGAGGGCATGGCTGTGCCCACGCATAGCCATGTTCTATACTTAAACTCTAACGTACTGAGTGATTATTATTAATTACTATATTAACTGAGCATAGTATAACGGAGTATCGGAATATACTACGCGGAAAACAGATTATACTAACTGATAACTGATAACGATAACGACGGAGGGAATAGCCTTATAAAACAATATTACATCTGACCTTTGCTGGAACAGGTTCTCCTCTCCTGGCACAACACACACACCACTATACACAAAGCGGGTCCAGCGCCTGGCGCGTGGACCCACTGACCTCCTCAGCGGATGATACAATTCTTAATGCCTCATTTCAACCCCAGACTGGACCTTATATTGCAGGCACCCTAGTAGACGTAGGTGGGGGAGTCTCAATGCACTGGTGGTTATGCAACCCTTTTGACGACAATACCAATTGTCGTTACACGCTCCCCTGTCACAGTAGAGCCGGCCTCGGCTCTTAAATCCAAAGTTGAAATTATTGCCATCTCCTGGTTTTTCCGGGTTGTTCCGGTGTTCTTCCTAGGGTCCTGTTTTGCCCTTTGGTCCTCGTCTTTGGGTTGGCTAGTTTAACTTGGCTGGCTTTGCTCAAGTGTGAGCCTTGGCTGCTAGACGATGATTGTAGTTGTGGTTGTGTGCTGGCTATCCTTTAAGCGTTGTGGTTCCGGTCAGATATTCCTAGAATCCTGGTAAGCTATTCCCTCTTTGTTTACAAACTCAAAACACGTAGCAGCTAGTAAACATAAACTTATATATACACAGGTCTGATAAAAAATACATCAACATCATTAATACAAAAAAAAAACAAAAACAAAATCCTTCAGTAACACAAAAATTACAATACAAAAATAAGTCCGTTTGCTTAAAACTATCTTAACCTGTTTTGTTCTCAAAGAAACCGTGTTAGGAAAAACGGTACAAAAGACAAAAACTTAATAAAAAGAAATATTCGAAGTACAATCGTTTTTCGTACAATTTTTTCGTAACACGTTTCCTTGAAACGCAATCTTATCCTATGTGCGTGTGCTGTCACCTATTTTCTTGGTTGTAGCATTAGAATTAATGGGATAACCGTAGCCCGAATTATCTATCAGTTCGCCAGAAACCATGAGCCCGATGATATGGACAATCTTTTACTGCGTAACGCGCGGAAAAACTTTGAGAGAAAAAAACGAAATTAATATGACAATGAACAAGAAACAAAAATACACATCAATTTACAAAATTCAATTATTTAAATAACTAGTTTACTTTTTCGGACTCGACGTTTACCGTAATTCAGCCTCTACTGGTGTGATTGCCCCGCTAATACAAGACCACAGATGGGGGCTAGGATCTAGTTTTCCTTCTTGCTCCCCCCGCAGAGCCCCATACCAATAATAATATCTCTAGACTGACCGTCTATGCTCACCCAAAAACAAATGGCACTTACACTTAACACCTATGTAAGCGGGACACACCTGGGGTTCCTCAGCCCGGCACAAAAGTACCCCAAACCGACCTATGTCGCCATCCCGGTCTTCGCTGAAGGTACATTCCCAAAAATATTTCAACATAATACATCATAATTCACATAATAATTCGACGGTTGCGGGGTTGATTAAGGGCGGTTTCCCCGATTGAAACCGTACGCGTTCATCGATTCGGTGCAATGGTCCTCGCTCGTGGACTACTGGGCCCAGCTTTCAACTCACATATATAACCATAAAACAAAAGCGTAAATCCGATATGGCGTCCCGATATAAGCCTGCAGACTTATATTTATACTATCTATATGTCGACTAACTTATTCTCCACAAACAAAAATCCCAATATAACTTCATAAATGTCTTCTTAAACTCTAATACTTAATTTTACGACTTATCTAAGGGGGGGGGGGAATCTTAAAATTAAACCTATTACTATAATTATATTTAATTATTTACATATGTACATGTATATATAAGTACCTATATATCTATATATATATATATATATATATATATATATATATATATATATATAAACGAAAATAGAAGTGAAGAAAAAAAAATTTCAGTGGCTTGGTTCGCGACCAAAATATTCTTTTATTCTGCTAACGTGGACCGTGTCGTATTTGCAATTTATTTCTAAATCAATGCCTAATTTTATAACTCTATATTTATTTTTATAATTTAGATTTCTAATTTATCAATTATCTCCACTAACGTCTGTGTTTACTAACCCCCACTGGGCTCTCTCGATATTTTGTAGTACTCGTTCGCGACTCGAGTCCAACCCGTTTACCGCGAGTGCCCTGTCGCTTGCCTCGGCCACCACGACTAGCGCTACGTCGCTCGGCAGCCAGGCTGTCTACGGGATATTCATATAGAAAAATAAAAAGAACTAGTGGGGCGCATGGCATCGTGCCTTAAGGCAAATTGCTGGAACTTCCCGTACCAAAAAATTTTTTTTTTTTTGAAAAGATTAACATTTTTGAAAAAAATTTACTCTGAAAAAAATAGATTTTTGAGGAACTATATAAATTTTTGACAAAACTTACTTTTTGTTGAAAAATTTATTTTGAAATATTTTGGAAATTCTGAACTTTTTTTCAAAGCAATCGTACTGCTTTAATGCATAGAGACTAAATATCGAAGCGCGTAAGCGCCGCGTCGCTGTCTAACGCATAAGCATTGATACGGAACCCATAGGAATGTTAACAAAATGTATACTTATTGTTAAAATCTCTATAAAATATCTGATAATTTGATGTGCATATGTCTAATGTCTAATGATTATTGTTGACCGCCAAATGTTATTTTTTTTTTAATTTTTTTTACTAGATCTCCGAAACCGCTAGACCTATTTTCATGAAAATTTGATCAAATCTTCATCTTGATAATGCAAGTAAAATGTTTTTGAATTATACAAATCGGACGCTCCGTTCTCTTAAAAACTGAGTTACCGTTTTTGGCACTTTTTGCCCCGTATCTTCGGAACGGCTAGGCCTGCCTTCGCTAAAGACTAATCAGCACGTCTTCTTATCAATATAAATCGAATATTTTTTGAATTAGTCAAATCGCTTCATCCGTGTAACCGAAATCGTCGACGAAAATTTGTATCCGAACACACACACATACACGCACACACACACACACATACATCAATTTTTTCTAAGGCATGCCAAAATGTTCAGAAGGTTTTAAAACGTAAAGATATAAAAAAAAACGATTTTTTTGCGATTACTATAACTTGCTCTACGAGAAGTTAATTATAAATAAATCAATTTATCATCTCCATAACATTAACAATCGTCATTTCATTTCGAATTAAATTTCAAAAAAAAATAGTTGCCAAATTTACACAAAATTGAAAAAGTGCTCCTGCATAGTCACAGTCTAAACGCATTTGCAAATAATTCTGTGCGACATTTTTACTTATACTATGCTTAGCTTGGCGGCATTTTCACATTTTTCAATAATTTTCACAAAATCGGAAAAGTGCTCCAGTACATAAACAGTCTAAACGCACTTGCGTAAACATTTCTACCAGAGTGGCGCTTAGACTGTGCTTAGCCTGGGTGATTTTTTGAATTTTTAATCCAAAATTACAAAAAAAATTTTTTGAAAAAAAAATTAGAAACAAAAAATTTTTTTTTCCGAAATCAATTATATTGTTGAAAGAAGCAGAAAGTTCTTTGAATCATTTAAATCGGACGCTTAGTTCTCTCAAAAACAGCAATTTTTTTAACATTTAGCTCTGTATCTCCGAAACCTCTGGCCCTACCTTTGCCAAAAACTAATCAGCACATCTCCCTATCAATAGGAATCGAATGTTTTTTAAACCATTCAAATCGGTTGATCCGTTCTCTCAAAAACTCGCTTTCTATTTTTTGCACTCTTTGCTCCATATCTCCGTAACGGCTGGACCTGCCTTTGCCAAAAACTAATCAGCACATCTCCCTATCAACAGGAATCGAATGTTTTTTAAACCATTCAAATCGGTTGATCCGTGCGCCCGAAAACGTGGACGAAAAAACGCGGACATACAAAACACACACACACACACACACACACACATCCATTTTTTCTGAAGTATGCCAAAATGTTCAGAAACCTTCAAAACGTCGAGAAATGTAAAAATTTTTGATTTCGATTTTTGGACGATTACTATAACTTACCCTACGGGAAGTTAAAAAACAATGAAAATAATTAAAAAAAAGATGGCAAAGGCTACGACACGATCCTTCGATTTATATATTTGTTTATACAACCATACCTATTCTTGATTCTTAGCATCAAGTTCGCCCTATCTCTAATAATCCGTACTTACTTGTTTCCTTATTAATTTCCTCCTTCCATTAACTCTTTTTGCCATATCGGATCCCTTAATCTGGATTGAGCGGTCAAAAACACGAGCCAATAACTATTGACGAGACAGAATTAAAGTATTTTCAATAAAAATAAAATCGTAATTTGTCCATATAAAAGGGCGTCACGAAAATTAAACAAAACGCCGACGGTATAAACTAACGCGGTAAAATTTTTAAGCTTCAGAAAAGAGCTATTCGAATAATTTTTTCCTTGCCCAGTAAAGCCTCCTGCAGACCCATATTTAAAAAATATAGTATTCTAACTGTCCCATGCATTTTTCTGCTGGTAACATTAACTTTCATCAAAAACAATTCGAAACTTTTTGATATGGCTTCGTCCTCAAATTACAACACTAGACACAAACCTATTAAAGCGCGTACATATAAATTAGCCAGCTCTTTCAATACGATCGACGGTCTAGGTATTCAGCTTATGAATAAACTTCCACTCAATATCCGAAACTTAGACAGCAAAAAATTTCATGCTTCCCTAGTTAAACTTTTTAAAGACATAGCTTTTTATGACATTACTGAATTTTCTCAATTTGAATTCAATAACTATTTTCTTGCATAATCCTTATCCTGTATCTATGTAATCTGACCATTTGATCGCCTGTACAACCATTATTTTTTTTTTCATTTTTTTTATTGCTATTTTATTAATTTAAATTTTTTACGGTTTTAAATGAGTATAACTTTCAACCTTGTGCAAGAATTTTGAGCTTGACTGGTGGTCAAATAGACTTTAATATGATGAACTTGATGATGAACA
Organism: Ctenocephalides felis; assembly: GCF_003426905.1. Classification (NCBI taxonomy): domain Eukaryota; kingdom Metazoa; phylum Arthropoda; class Insecta; order Siphonaptera; family Pulicidae; genus Ctenocephalides; species Ctenocephalides felis. The sequence continues at coordinate 145,558 of NW_020539880.1, forward strand.
TTGTATTTAATGTTCGAATGCTTTTTTTCAGCTCTTTTTTTTTAGAAGAGAAATTCGTGCAGCTACTATGATTATTATAAAGTTACGATCCTTTTAATATTAACTATGAATAAGCTTGACAAGAGCCTGAAATAATATCTATTATTATTGATTACGGCTTGCTTATGAATAAATAAAATAAATAAATAAATAAAATACACAACAAACGTTCGTTTGGTTTGTTTTACGGTAACATTATCAGTGAACAAAAAAAAACATACGACGAAAATAATAGTTTATATCCCATTCAACTCATTCTCATACTCAATACCTATAAAACTATTATCTAAGAATACATAAACAATTGGGCACCTTAACCTATTTAACTTCTTAACTAACAATTGCCCTCAATACTCTCATTACCTTTTAACGAAGGCTATAAACTTTATCCGTAAACCAAACCAAACCTGTCGCGACGTACGGCTTATAAAAAAAAAACGACACATTGATATATATATATAAATATAAAAAACAAAATTCTAGTGTATTAAAATGGCGAACGAAGCGGATAATGCAATAATGATAATTAGGATAAAAAAGTAAAAGTAACGAAGTTACGCGTATGATATAAAATTAATTTATTATGAAATAGTAAAATATGAAAATTAGTAAAGTGCAACATAAAACTTAGTATAAAAAAAGAAATTTGTATGATCAACAAAAAAAAATATAGTTAGTAAAAAGCGAGAAAAAAAGGGAAGCAAAAAAAATGCCTTTAGCCGTTCACGCATCATTCCGAACAATACATGAACGTTCATCTAATTGCCGAACTACAAATACGTATATTGCAAATCCGGGTTCTACCTTTGCAATTGTCTCTGTGTTCGTAGAAATACGACTTTTCGAAGGGAAATGTCACCTGCCCACCCGCTCTATTTAACCAAGGTTTTCTAGGCTTTTGGTTTCCAAGCCACATAATACGTCGGTCGAACTGATTGCCTTAGCTGCCATTATGAATTATGGTGAAAAGTCGTATCCTATTATTATTATGAGATTAATTAGATGAAGCCGCCTAAGCAATGACGTTCCGGCGGGAATGAGAACGCCATTAATACGCGTAAAAAAAAACCGAAAGAAAAAAAAAATAGAAAAGTGCAATGTTAAAATCGATAAAACTAATTTCATTATTGCATCACCCTACTGAAAAAACACGAAAATACACGACATTAAAATATAAAGAATATTAAAAAAAACTATACTAATACAACAAACCAATTACATTATACAAATTTATTACAGAACCCTCCAGCTGGTCAGATACAATTAGCATGTCTATGATGTAATTCTTTTAACTAATAAAGAATAAAGATAATAATAAAGCAGACGTATCCAATGCGGCACGGTTTGCCCATCATATACACTTTTTTTTAAACTCTACTTTTAAACTCTAATTGCGTTCTCTACGCAATTTTTTTTTCACATACGCGGCCTTTGCGCGCCTTGTTACCGCGCGTTTCCTAAAAAATTTCACTTCATTCTCCAATCATAGACATGCTAACTACTATTCCCTCCGTGAACAATAATAAAAACACATGAAAAGTTAAGCAAACAAACATACTCCATTTTAAAAATATTAGCTAATTCTTTAGTTAATTTTCAACGATAACAACTTTTTTTATCAACAATTGAATTTTATTTCAATGATAAAAAAAACTTATGCTAATGTTGGATTATAAAATCCATGTTTAAATTATATTTTTTTTATAATTTTTATTTTCAATAGCAATCAGAATACATGACTATTCTATGAGCTATTTGGCTTATGTCATTCACTCACACACATACACACACACTTGCAAACACACATATTAATTTATCGGATCAATATTACAATCATATTCAGAGAATCACTTCAATAAATGATTCAATTATTCTGTTTATATAAGGTTGTGGTAGTTCTAAAGTTTCTCCATATTATCTTCGGGCAGCTTCTTCTTCAGTCTTCTTGAAGTTGATGTCTCAAGAAGCTGAGTGACTATATGGTTTGAATGATGTTGTAGTTTTTGAAAATGTTTTATACTGTTGATTTGTATTATTTTGTTTATAAAATCAATATGAAGATCGTCGTGTAAAGTTTTATTACTAACAAACCACGGAGCATCAGTAATCTGCCTCAATATTTTCGATTGGGCACGTTGCATTATCGCTATGTTTAAATTATATAAAACAAAACTAATCCTAATTATCCTAAACCTATGAAAATCCTAACTATAATAATGCTAACTTATTAAGAAAGTACAAACAACAAGAAAACAAAAACAATCTTACTGGCATAATAACTTATGTATTCTAACAATCCTATACCTAATAAAATATTAACTAAAAATATGAAAATTTTCCTAACCTATTAAAAAAATACAAACTAAAAAAATAATAAAAAGTATCAATCTTACTGGCATAATCAATTATGTATTATTTTGACTATCCTGTACCTATCATGTCCTAATCTAAGTAATTCTGTCTCATTCGCAAATCATCTCGAAAAAATTTTGTAATTACAGGGTTCATCAAATATCGCGAATAAGATTAACGAAACACAAACAAAACGACAATAAAAAAAATAAATTATAATAAAAACAACTCAATACTATTTGCGGTTATCCGTACTACTTAATTATAAAAATATTATTTAGTATGAGAAAAAAAGTCTACAAAAAGTGAAAGTTTTTGCGTATGAAATGTTACTCGTATCCCATGGCGCCAGGCATTGGGGGGCGTCCATTAATCACGTGAGCTAGTTTTTAAGGATTTTTGGACCCCCCCTCCCCCTTGGTGATACGTGGTGATATTCAAAATTACCTCCCCCTCCCCCACCAAACGTCGCGTGCATTTTTAGTTACGTGAAAAAACAAAAATTTTTGATTCTTTTTTTGAAAATGTTCGATTTTTTTTAAAAAAAATCAGTTAAAAAATTAATACACGTGATATCTTACCATACCCCCCCTCCCCCACGTGATATTTCGTGATTTTTTGTCAAACCCCCCCTCCCCCTAAAAACTTCACGTGACTAATGGACGCCCCCTTGTGTAAAAAAACGCATTTAGAGGGCTGTTTCGCTTGACCGTCGACCGGCGCCTAGCGAATCGAATTTCTAGCGACCGTAATTTCTTCACAGGTCAAAATTTTTGAGTGTCACTAGCGGAAAAAAAGGACACAGGCCAATATATTTACTGTCTTTGAATAAATACGACCTACTAGAGATTAGTGAAACAAAATATTTAGCTATTAATATCTGTTTTCGAAGACAGAGAAAAAAACGATTTGTGTGTGGCATTAGGTTAAGTGTTTTACGAAGAAAACGCAATATATTTTGCTGGGCAATGTGTTTAAGATCTTTCGAACTAGACTATCAAAACAAAATACTTGAAACGACTCAAAAACTGTTTGATGATTTATATATGACTTTACAGAAATTGAAATTGATATGAATATTTGACCGAGCTTTTTTTATACATATATCCAGGGGGAACAAAATGGAACGCAACAATTAAAATAAATCCAATTTTGAAATAAAATTACTACATTTTTTGTAATATTATATTCAGTGAAAGAAAAAAAAAAATAGAACGAACACACACAACAATTAAATTAAATCTGATTTTAAAATAAAATTAATACTTTTAACATTTTTCGTAATATTATAAACTTAAATAGGTTCAATAAATATAAGTTATTAATTAAATAACTTTAAATTCGATAATTTTATTTACTTTTTTAGAACTAATCTTAACAAATATTAGGAAACAATTATAACATCGACGCAAATCCGCAGCCAAAACAATAGATTTGGTTTAAACAAAATCAAACTAGATTATTACATTTATTAAAATTCCATACTCAAAACATTAAAAAAAATCACTTATATTTTCAACGTAGTAAAATTCTACTAACAATAAAACTACCACGTCACCGCGAAAAGTACACAATAACAATACACAGATAAACACAAATAGTAATACACATAGAGAATACAATTATAATTTCCACAATATTTACGCAATAATTAATTTTTAGATTTACTAAATTTACCGAAAAACGTAGTCTATCATCAACAACTTTCTTAAATCTTTACATATAACGGAAGTGCAACTAGTGGGAGCGACTCGCTTAGCTTTTAATAAGAATAATTAATAATTAAAAATATTAAAAAATTGTGAGGGGGGTTTATGGGGAATCGAATGCGCTACCTCCATTGGGACAGATTAAAAAAGGTTTGATGCCCCCCTTCTTTAGAGTATTGCAACGACTGCCAAATATTACATCTAGCGTTGCCTACCTATTATGAAAGGGTTACACCAACTCCTAAGCCCGACTTCTATAACCACCCTGTAATTACCTGTGGAAAAGCCAACTAACTACGCGAATGAAAGAGAATGTACTTCTATCTTATTTAATTATTACAAATTATTATTACAAATCTGAGGGCATGGCTGTGCCTACGCACAGCCATGTTCTATACTTAAACTCTAACGTACTGGGTGATTATTATTAATTACTATACTAACTGAGCATAGTATAACGGAGTATCGGAATATACTAAGCGGATAACAGATTATACTAACTGATAACTGATAACGATAACGACGGAGGGAATAGCCTTATAAAACAATATTATACTGACTTTTGCTGGAACGGGTTCTCCTCTCCTGGCACAACACACACACCACTATACACAAAGCGGGTCCAGCGCCTGGCGCGTGGACCCGCTGACCTCCTCAGAAGATGATACAATTCTTAATGCCTCATTTCAACCCCAGACTGGACCTTATATTGCAGGCACCCTAGTAGACGTAGGTGGGGGAGTCTCAATGCACTGGTGGTTATGCAACCCTTTTGACGACAATACCAATTGTCGTTACAATATGGACTCACCTGCAATTTCACAGAATATATCGAAACATTATCTGGCAAATAGTTTCCTTTGAACATAATTTTAACCATTTGCGATTTGTTAAAACTATGGTTTATATTTCTTTTTTTATACACTAAACATCAATTATTTCTAATTCTGATTTAATGACTTCTTTAATTTCATCCTCATCCATATCAGAATCAACATTGAATATTATACCTGTTCTACATAATTTATGTTTAGGAATATATACTTTTATTTTGTATTCGTTCAAAAATTTTTCACTAATTATTTTATTTGCAAACTCAAAATTTTTGAATGTTATTTTAATTTTGTTTTTGCCAATGTTTGTGAAATTTTCTATATTATTGCTTAATGCTGGGGAATTTTTATAAATCATTCTTCCCAACGCAACGCTATGGTAGTTACCTAGATTTTGATTTTCTGATTCTGCATAAACTTCATAAGGCCCTTCATCTAATGCACTGTAGAAATTTATTCCACTATTTAACATGTTGAAGCTCTTATTAAATTTTTTTTCTGCAATATCATTATGATTTCCCTCGAATTCTTTTACAGCTGTCTTTTCTTTTTGATTTATATCGACTTCTTCCTGAACAACCATATCATTACTATTCTCCTGAGATTCATGGGCCGATTCTCGGTTTCAATTTTACGACAAGTTCACACTTATTTCGTTTAAAATGTCATTATAAGTGTAACACTTATTCTCGGCGGTATGTGTTTTATCATATGATAACATTAATGTTACGCTAATCCTCTGAAAATAAACGTAGTCAGAAACACGCACTTATGCATAACATTGGCGAGAAGTTGCACTATGAACAGATTTGACATTTGCTATTTTGACATTATGCGTTTAACATCTTTTTTGAGGTTATGTTAGCACCGTAGAGATAGATTATTGCCGATTTCGAGAGTACAAACACAGAGAGCCAACATCAAAAAACCAAAAACTTTGTTCGCTCATGTTACGCCACAACACGATTCACTCTCATAAAATCGGTGCGCCGAGAATAACTAATCTTCAACATAAACTTACGCGAGGCATGTTATGCTACCACGCAAGTGCGATAACAGAAAGTAGCCATGTTAAGGCAGAATCGGTCCATCATTTACACCAACTGCCTCACTAGTTTCTTCTTCCATTACCATATCAAACCAATTTTTAACTGTTTCTTTAAAATTTTCACTTGCTTTGTTTTTATTTCCTCTTCATTCAATTCCACTATAACTTTTTTAATTACATCTTTATTTAACGCATTCCTTTCAGATTTCATTTTATTTTTTTTATCCATTTTTTTACTACCTTTTCTTATCTCTGATTTATTACTACTAACTACACCACTTTTTTTAATACTTTTACTATCACTATTTTTATCATTTAGATCCGTTTGAACGCTATTTACTTTATTCGAATTAACTAATTTTCCAACATGATTCTCACTTAGAATTTCATTTTTACTATGAACAATACCTTCGGAAATATTATATTCCGTATAATTCGTATTATTAATTAATTGCACTGCATTACTTATTTTAATGCCAGTTTCGACTTCTGTGCTCACTACACTATTGTTGCTGCTTGCCGGCAACCGTAAATCAGCAGGCCCGAGCCTGTGATTCATACCACGTTTATTATTTGTTATCTAATATTATTTGTATTAATTTTTACCTCGATCTTAACCCGTCGAACGCTCAACCTGAACTGGATGGTTTACGTTATCATAGGCTTTTTCAATGTCTATTGATAATGATCTCATATATCCGTTTTGGGAGTGTGTTATTTGTATTTTACTGAATAATACACAGTGATAGTCTCTTATTCCTTTTTCTTTCCTGAATCCAAATTGAAAATTAGGTATCATATTATTTTTTTCGGTGTAGCATTCTAGTCTGGTTTTCATAATTTTTTCACAGAGTTTTAATATATTGGATTCTAAACATATAGGTCTATTTGAGCTTACTAGTCTTGTGTCACGTCTTTTTTTTAGATTTGGCACAATTATGCTCTCTTTCAGACTTCTCGGTATATAGGCTCGTTCAATAAAGTCATTAAATATTTTCACTAAATATTTTTTCCATGTGTCATTCATTTTAAATAGCATTTTGTAGTGTATTTCGTCTTTTCCTGGTGTTGAAACAATTTTTTTTATTTCAATTGTTTTTAGTTCTTCTAAGCATATTGGAGCTACCAAACTATTTATATGACTTCTAGGATTTGTTTCTTTTGTTTTATTAACTACAATTTCGGGAGTCATATACTCTAAAATAGATCATCTTCAAATTTGTTGTTTATTGATGACTTTTGATTTGGACTCTCCACTTTTTTTATTAAACTTTCTCACAGTCTGCCAAATTTTTTTATAACCCGTTTCTAAATTTATAGCCCAGTCATTTTAGCATAAATTAGGCAAGAATCCCGGAATGCGAGATACCCTGCTGTAAGTTTGTAAATACGTTTGTAAGTATATTGACACCCTAAAAGTTGTCTCAAAACCTACATATGGTAAGATGTGCGCAACTGTTAAATTTCAAAGTTAAAGGTTACAAAAATCGGGTTTTTTCGCTTTCTTTGTAAATATCTCATTAAGCCATAAATCAACCATAAATTTGATTATAAGTTATCAGCAATAATTGCTGATTCCCAAGCAAGGGCTATTGTAAAACGCACAAAATCACATGGAGGTTTCTTAGCGTGTGAACGATGTGTGACAAAAGGTGTGACAATAGGTTTTTGGAACAAGAAAATTTGCGTATATCCAGAAATTGATACTCAGAAGAGAAATATTAATTCTTTTTTGAACAAAGAACAAAAACGGCACCATTTAGAACAATTAGAATCACCGCTTATCAAATTAATAAATTTTGATCCGGTGAAAGAAGTAGTAATAGATTCTATGCACTTCTATGCTATTTCTCGGCGTCGCAAAATTTTTATTGCAAAAATGGGTTTCAAAATCTAGTATTTTTTGGTTAAGAAAATATAAAATTAATTTGTTGCGCAATAATTTAATAATTTTAAAGAAGACAGTACCCGCTGAATTTAATAGAACATGCTTGATTTATGTTTTTGGAAAGCTACACAATATCGTTTATTTTTTATGTATTGTGGACCATTAGTTTTAAAAAATGTATTGGAAAAACAAAATTATGAACATTATTTGTTACTGTTTGTAGCATGTAGAATTTTGCACGATAAAAACTTAATAAAATCCCAAATTGATTACGCGAGGTTACTGAATAATGTGATCTTATGTGATCATAATGAAATAGCACAAATAAAAAAAAATTAAAACGAGTGATTGTAAAGAAGATGATGTGAATGATCTCATAATATGCATAATTACAATGACGCTTGAAAAACCTCATTTCATATTTTCTACACAAGCATCGGATGTAGGAATATATGCCGGAACTCAATTTTCAGAAGAAGTGAAAATACCAATAAATAAATTTGTAAAAAAAATGTATTTTTATTAATGGTACAGACCAGAACATAGCCATGTCTTTGTTACATTGAAAAATTGAGTTATTAATTATTAATTTTTATTTATATTAATAAGCAATATATCTAGTTACATATGATTTAGAATTTGTATGTCATAATACACTTGTAAACGTTCATATAAATAACTTCTGCAGTATTTTTAGTTTTCAGAATTTTTTACAGCAAAAATGCTGTGTGTGTAGTATTTTTCTATAATGGTCATATTAGAAGTGTGGGGAATCAAGCAAGCTTGGGATAGAGACAGAAACAAAATCAATTGCCATTTTTTTAATTTGATGGAGATGAGATAGCATTCGGAACAAAATCATATTGTCTTGGCTGCAAATTTACTCTCATATATTGTCTCATTTATTAGTCTTATTTTTATTATTTGCTTTTATTTTATATTAAATCATCATACTAGGGGTATTATTTCCATGTAAATTCTATCCTTTGCACTCTTATTTATTTAAATTTATGTTATTATTTATCAATATTGCTAGATGTTAATTATTTAACAGTTGTAATAAATATTGTAATTAAGTATATATATATATATATATATATATATATATGTGTGTGTGTGTGTGTGTATTGTCTCATATAACAATCTGTTTATTTTAATACAAATACTGTTTTGGTGTAATATGATTTTAGTGGAGCAAAAGCACATGTTCATTCATCTACTTGGTTTAATTGCGTTAGTGAAGAAAGTGTTCATTATTATCTAAAATAGATTGCGATAAAATTTACGCTATTGTATAATTCGTGGATAAACGATAGCCTGTAGTGAAGAAAGTGTTCATTATTATCTAAAATAGATTGCGATAAAATTTACGCTATTGTATAATTCGTGGATAAACGAGAAAAAATATGGTAGACCTTTTACCATCGTCGTGGTTATTTCGCGAAGAAGGTCAAGATTTTATATATTTTCCTAAACCATTCGAGTACAAGAAAATGCGTATTTGCGGATTCACTTTCATTTACTTAAAGAAGTTTAACTAAAAACACTTAATTTTTGTAATCGAAATAAATACATTACTTTTGTGTAATAAAATCAAATTTTTCCTTCTCAAATATAAAACAAACAAAAAATTTCGTCATCTTTCTCACGAAACCATCTGGTGGCGAAACGGAGTTCGTCGGGTTTGCTAGTATTCTTATAAAGTATGTGGTAATTTTATGTGCGTATGTCCAATGATCATTTTGTATCACCAATTGTTGTTTTTATAACTTTTTTCTGGATCTTCATAATCGCTGAACCTGCCTCCCCAAAAATTGGTTATTTCATCATTTCATCAATGTGAGTAAAATGTTTTTTGAATCATTCAAATCGGTCGCCCCGTTCTCTCAAAAACCGAATTTCCATATTTATGCACTTTTTGTCCAGTATCTTTGAAATGGCTAAAACTGCCAAAAACTAATCAGCACGTCTCCCTATCAGTAAGAATCGAATGCTTTTTGAATCATGCAAATTGGTTGATCTCTCGAAACCGTGGACAAAAATTAGTATTCGTCCTAATTACATACATAGATATTACGTACATAAAACGCACGCACACACAAACATCTATATTTTCAATTTTTTTGCGACTACTATAACTTACCCCGCGAAAAGTTAAAAATAAAAACAAAATTTGTACTATTATTAAAATTTTTGTAAAAAATCTGATAATTTGATGTGCAAATGTCCATTGATCATTTTTGACCACCAAATAGCTTACTCTGCACTGTGCCATCGCAAAAATTTAGTAAATTCTTCATTTTGTTGCACAAGTTTAATGTGTTTTGAATTTTTTAATCAGATAGAAAATAGGGCTTTGTAAAAAATTGAATAGTCATTTTTTATCATTTTGCCCCCTATTCCGAAATGGATAAACCTGTCATTACCAGAAACTAATCAGCACATCTTCCCGACAATTGAATCATTCAATCGATTGATTCGTCTCAAAAGCGTCGACAAAAAAATGTAACCGCAAATGCACATCCATACATCCATTCTTCCTAAGGTACGCCAAAATGTTAAGAAGGTTTTGAAACGTAAATATTTATTAACAATTGCATTTACGTTTCATTTTTCGAATTACTATAACTTACCCGTGAAGGGAATTCCAATCGGTGGTCAAAAATGATCAATGAACCTAAGCACGCCAAATTGTCAGATATTTCAGTTTAGGTTCAGTTTTATCTTATAGAATTCATTTTAAAGAAAAATAAAATTATATACGAACCAAGAAATAATTAAATTATCACAAAATAACAATATATAATTTTATTATTAAGTTATTTTATTAATTAACAATATATTATGTTAATTCCCGAAATAAAATAAGAGACCATTTAAAACCATTTTAAAGCGTTTTGTTTGTAAGATTCACCTTAATAAAGTTACAAAAAATTAACAGAGCTTCAATATTTCTCCAAATAAGCTTATCAATCTGAAAATTTTTATTTCAAACATGATACATCAATAAAAATATTAATGAGACGCCCTCGAATAAGTTTGATATAGAAAACGAATAACATTATATTTCATAGAAAATTATCTAGATCAGGATCAATCCTTAAAATAAATCGTCGCGGCAATTTTTCGGATTTAAAATTTTAACATTCTGAAAAATTTGCCGCCCACCATATCGTGCCGCCCTAGGCCCGGGCCTCACGGGCCATGTTCCGTAGCCCATTTTGCTATTTTGTCCGCTTCTTTGTTGCCTCTAACACCAGAGTGGAATCTAATCCATAATTTAACTATATAACCGTGCTCCAATAGATGTATAAGGCTATTCCAGACTTCATATAGTAATGTTTTGCTTAATCTATTTGTGAAAAATAGATTTTTCAGTTTGTCTATTCAGCTTTTGCTATCAGTGACAATAACTGCTTTAGTGAATTTGATACTTTCGAAAAATTTAATTGCTTTTTTATGGCTATTAACTCTGATGGCCAAACTAAAACAAAGTCTAGGAGTTAATATCCTATTTTGATATCATCTTTTTCAAAAAATAATGCACGGCCAGTCTAATTTTTTAAGTTTTGACCCATCTGTAAATATAAACGCCTACAGTTTGTAGATCATTGCATCTATGCATAATCTCAAACATTCATATTAGATTTTGTCTAATTTCTTGCAATGTGAGGAATTATTGAAAACTAGACTTCTATAATCTAATGGTGGTCTAATTAATGTTTTTTATAAGTTTAGAGCTGTTGTAGGGTGAGCTTCCCACTATGCTCTATTTACAAATCTATTACCCATATTCGTAAAATATTTTTTGTTTCAACTTTTTTGATGACCTGATCTATATGTGTTTTAAAAGATATTTTTTTGTCGAATGTGACACCCAGGAATTTATAGGTTTTTTGTGTTTCTGTTATATTCAGTCGTTAGTGATTCCTCTAGCTTTCTGCGCCTTGGAAAAACTCCTAATGAGCTCTTTTTACCTGAAAATTCGAGTCCTTTTTTTGAGAGTCATTCATGAGAGTCATCTAGATCAGATACTTTATAAAGATTTTTATAATATTAACAAATATTGTTTACATTTCTATGCAACAATAGCGACTGCGACGCGGTGCTAACGCGCTTCGGTATTTTGTCTCTGTAACATCGGGGTAGTACGATCGCTATAAAAAAGAGTTTAAAATTGTCAAAAAAAACATCAGAATATAAAAAAATCAAAAACTAATTTTTATGAAATTTTCAGAAAATGTTAAAACTTAAAAAAAAAAATAATTTTGGATACGGAAAGTTCCAGCAATTTGTCTTCAAGCATTAGTTAAAATTATTGCTCATTCAAAATTTATGTGTTACCTGTAACATTATAATTACATATTAATAGCAAAAATAATAATGATATAAAAATATAATTTATTATAATGTAAACACTATTTACATATTTACAGATGTTGGCATATTATATTACCCGAGCTCAACATAAATCAAGAAAAGCTTTCTTTACTAGCATTTCACTCCGCAAAAGATGATCTCAAATTCGGTGCCGTTGACATTTCGCCTTCATTGGCAGACCTGCGTCACGTCTAGTTAGTGAGTGTTTCTTATTACTCTGTACTCTGTGGTCGTGGTCTAGTCACGTGTTCTGTGTGTAAAGTGTAAGTGTCTATTATGCCGTTTGGTACTACGCATTAGTTTCAACGGCGTGTTTGTGTTTTGGTGTTTATTTCTATTTTATTTAAATTAAGTGCTTTGATCAATAAATAGTCCAATGGCCTAAATTGGCGATAAAATTGTTCGCAGATTTTTGGTTAGTATATTGATGAATTATTAATTCAATGCGTGAAACAAAAACAAAGAATTTGACAGCATTCTACTTCGTATTCACTTAGATTTTATATGTGAAATATTCGTTGAAAAAGTTCGTGATTTTCACGCTTGTTGTAACACGCTGTTGATTTAATTTAAAGCACAATATTTGTATTATTTATGATTATTAGGTACATACGCACGTACTTTATTTATTGATATCATTTCCAATTTCCGGAAACGCTATGACTATAGTAGCATTAGCTAATGCATGTTCTATTTTAACACTGTAGTTGACATTAGTTTTCTTTCCTTTTGAGACTATTTTAAAATATTTTATTTCTATATATGAATTAGTATAATATTCTGTACTTTCAGGTGTCGGTGAAGAAATTTTATCCAACATAATAGAGATCCATGTGAATGTTTTGCCGAACAAAATCATCCTACATTCTATAGCCATGCAAGGTGCACTGAGTAAGAATTTTTAGCAAGTAAGTACCTGCAAGTTTTTTTAATGCGATGGTTATAATCCTGATAAGTATGATCAAATATGCTGTTTTAGAGAACACTTAAAGGCACATGATGCCAAAATTCCATGAATGAAATTCTAGATATTTGAACTGCTATTATTGTCAGATCCTGCAAGTTAAAAAAGTATATCTGTTTATTTAATAACAGTTATCAGTAAATAATCTCTGTATGATTACGAGTTTAGCAGTTAGTTCACGATATACAAGTTTTACTACTGCTAGCAAATATGATTGGATTTTTTGACCCAAGTTTTCAATTGTTATGATTGGATGAGAAGTCCTGAATTTATTAGGGAATTTGAATTGAAGTGCGCTAACAGATACTCATTGTAATAAGTTTATAGTAATAGTTTCTTTAAATGTTTCAAAACAAAACATTATCGGATTTGAACTTGATACTCAATACTTGTTGTTCGCCACCAGCATGAAACTTTTGAACCATTATTGGCTGAGCTTGAGAACTTATTCTATGTTAACAATGCTGGCATATTGTTTTCCTCTACAAATTAAGCAATGAAAGCACTTGTATTTAACAGTGCAATATTTTTGAATCACTAAATTCAGTATTAGTGACAATAGCATCAATTCCAAATACAAATTGCTTTCTTCTATTCAAACAATCAATGAACATTTTTACATATATTTATATGTGATATCATCAATAAAATCATGAACATCTTCAAACATCAATTTTAAAATCCATGAGATTTCGTCTTTAAGCCTGCATTCAGTGGAACTAGAATTAAATTTAGGTATGTGAAATAATGATAGTATGTGCATACGTACGTTTTCCTCTAAAAATTATAAATTAAATATTATAAATATAATTTTAACTGTGATTTAATTTTTTATGTAATAATTGAAAATGATTTTAATAGTAAAAATCAATGATCGATATTTAATCTTGCATATGTAAACATAAATATAAATATGTACTTATGCGTACCTAAATTCTTCTGGAAGAAAAATATTGATATTGCGATTTCAACAAATAGGTAATACCATATTGTATCATTACTAAACACATTTCAGTTTTGGTATGAGATTTAGGAGAAACGCTTTATCCTTGCATATATAATAGAAACACAATAACTTATTAAAATTACAGTTTATTGTACACTACAGCACTGTTATTTTTATGCATTGAAACAGAATATACCCTCAGGTGCAAACAAATAAATCGCATTCATAGAGCATCCACGCATACATTGATTGAGTAAAATACAAATGCCTATTCTATTATCCCTATATTTGAGGTAAGATATATTAACATATCATCAAAGCCATGGTTGGTCGCCACGAGTGATACAATCAGCCCCGTTCTTGTGATCTTGAACTTCAACAATTTTTGCTAGTCTTCTATAGCCTTGGATTTAAATTCCAATTCATACTGCATATTTACCTTTGCTTGGTCAACAGGATCACTGTTTTTGTTTAATAATAAAATTTTTATAAAACGAATAAAGTTATTTTAAAATATGGCTAAAAATATGCATTATATGAGTTTTAAAAATGTTTTGTTTATTTAGAAGTTTTACAACAGTTTAGTTTATAATAGTGCCACAAGAGAAAGAGGCATGTTCGTAATCATCATCTTTGTCACTATTGTTTATGTCGTCATCTTGAGAACTGTCGTTTTCTTCTAATAATTTATGATCTGTAACAATAAATAGTATATCTTATTCGTAACATATTTTATTATTCATAAAATTTTATTTTATACATACTTTACATAATAATATCCGTAACTTGAGATGGCAATTGTTCTCCTATAAACCAGACAAAATTGTATTTATTTACATTAATTGTCCAACCAGAAGCCAGTGGAGATAAAGATATTGGATGCTGTAAGTGAGCATTTTTCCAAAGCTTGGTCACATAGCGAACTTTTAGTAAATGCTGTTGCAATTCAACTTTACAGGGCGGCAAACTGGATGAGTCAAAGTTTCGATATTTTTTCACAAACTTCTCATTAGATTTTTTGGAGCGGAACGTATTTGAGAACAAATGAAATCTAACATTATTAACATCCGTATCATTTTTAGCACCATACATTTGGCAAATATATTTCTCTAACATTATAATATTGCTTTAATTTCTATGTCATCATCCGTTATAATTCTGTCAAATGCCAACTGGTATTCTTGAGAAGTTTCTAATAACTTGAAAGGCCTAATTTTGCCTTTTCTGAAAAATGCTGGCGTGTAATCACATCCGGTGGTTGCGTGAAAACATGGTAACGCTTTACATAATGAATCACCAAGGATTTGGTATACCTGATTAACATTTATGTAACGCTGATGATTGGCCACACACATATTAATCCAAATTTTCAAAAACAACTTTAAATGATTCATATTTCTTAGAAGTATGATCAAAATATCAGAATCCGATCAGCGTACGACAACGTTTGCATCACAATTGTGTGACTAATGTGATAAATAATCCTAGAATCGGCTTTTTCGTGTTCTTCACATGACAATGATTCTTCAATTGTCTTAATTACTTTGTTATTCAAAACTTTATATGAATAACATTTATCAAAACTTGTGTAAATAATTTTATTGCCAATGAAAGAAACCATAACTTCACTATCCCAGTGATTAATGAAAAAGCTAACTAGTGCTTCCTTAAATGGTATATTTTTTAGTTCTGCTATAAAATTGAGGTCGAATTTGGTTAGGTCCAATTGATATTGGCCTATTAGCTTCTTCTCGTCTTGAACTTCACAATCTTTGATAGAAGGAAAAAAATATTGGTCAAAGATAATGTCTATGCGAACAGACTTTATCTGACAAATACAACTCAGAAACTTTTTAGAGATGCCGTCATAGGTTTGTGGTACTTGTTTCATGAGATGCAACTGAAAAAACCATCAACTAGATAAACATCAAACGATGACGGTGGTTGATCTGTAATGTTGTTTCATTCGCGCCAAAGTATTTGGCGATTGTCTCACTCTGTCTACTAGTATCATATTGCCAGACATTTTTGATTGCCAGACATGGTTAACAACCGCAGAAACGTCTGGAAAATTAATTTTGTCATTTTACCCTTAAGGAACATAATATTAAAATTTCAGACGAACTAAAATGATTTGAATTTTTAAAAAAATTAATAAATAAATTGGCGTCTGGCACATATTTAGCAGCGCCGAAAATGTCTGACAACAAAAAATATTAGTCTGAAAATTCAAAGTGTCAAAAAAAAAGATTTTTTTTTTATTTATTGGCTTTTGATATGCATCATAAGGCCAGATGCCATTCTTACAATTATTTATTACATATTTTTATTGAATCATTAACTTATAAATTAATTTTTGTATTATTAATAAAATTAAATATATATTTATAAATTTTTAAATTGTTACTAGCTACTAATGATTGTACATTGATTGGGAAAATAATATTTGCTTTAAGTAAATTTATTATTAATGTTGTTCTTTCGTTTTGGAATAAGTTGCATTCCCAAAACAGGTGATCTATTGTTTCCTCTCCGCTTCCGCAATCGCATGTCGAGTCCGTTATGATTCTTATTTTTTTCAAGTGGTTCTTGCAGAAGGTGTGTCCAAATCTCAGTCTACAAATAACCGAGATGAAAATTCTACTTTCTTCCACGTTTTCAAACCATGTATTTTGTGATACCTTATTCTTTGTTAATGCGTATGTGATGCCTTTTGTTTTTGTTGATTCTGCAAAGAATGTTTGCCATCTTTCTATACACTGTTGTTTGATTACGTTATTTAATATGATATGAAAATTGGACTGACTAAAATGCTTTCAAAATTTTGAAATCGCGACGTAAAAGTTGGCTGCAGGGCCTTTTCACTTAGAACAAAATCCTCGTTCAGAAGGAATACTTAGGGGTCCATTTGTAGTCGCAGATTTGGCGCTAGTGAGCCGATGAAAAAGTATTTTCAAATATTTTATGTTGGTTACTAAGAAACGTCAGTGTCACTTGTGTAAGTTTACAAAATGGCGATTCTTGTTCGTTTGTATATTTGTTAATAAAGATTTCATCAGGAATTGCTCTCAAATGCATAGTCCTTTGACAATATGAATAGAACAGCTTCAAACTCATATGGAGGACATAATTACTACATTACTACGTAGTGCATTGACATATTAGTCTAATCATAATACACTTTAAGGAAAGAGGTCAGTTCTAGGAAATTGTGTAAGAAATCAAGTATGCGCTTCTACAAGAAAGACATAATACACAAATAAAAAGCTGTTCCAGCTGTTTAAAATTGGACTACCACTTCACACGAATCTGAATATACTTGGGAGAAAATGAATTGCTTAAGAATGTCAAATTTTGCACGGGATGATTATTAATTAATGAGAGTTAAGAATGACAGACGATGTAATGAACTAACACTATATGCATTATTCACTAAATTGCAAATATATATATATATATATATATATATATATATATATATATTAATAAGTAATAAGTAGTAAGATATTAATAAGTATATATATACGAGGTGTGTTCAAAAAGTACCCGGAATTACTAATAATTAAATTTCGCGGGTCTGGAGTGTCTGATTGTCAAAATTTTTTTTTTATTGTGTTGGTATACATGCCCCTAAAGTATGATGAAATTTTCAGCTATATTCACTGTTTACTTTGTCTGTGGTAGTCGCTAAGGTTCGACGTGTTTTTCTGAGCTCGGCGATTTTTACAATGGAAGAATTGAAAAGTCAAAGAATTTGTATTAAATTTTGCGTAAAAAATGAAATAAAGTGTTGCAAAGTACAAAAATTTACCAGATATGGCTCCGTGTGACTTTTTCCTATTCCCAAAGTTGAAGAGACCCATGAAAGGACGGCGGTTTTCCTCGATTGAAGAAAATCGCTGAGAGTGCTCAAGGACATATCAAAAAGTGAATATCAAGGGTGCTTCGAAAATTGGAAAAAACGCTGGCATAAGTGTATTATATCTGGGGGGGACTACTTTGAAGGGGACCACATTAATGTAGACGAATAAATAAATATTTTTTTGAAAAAACGAAAATTCCGGGTACTTTTTGAACAGACCTCGTATATATATATATATATATATATATATATATATATACTAGCTGACCCGACAGACGTTGTTCTGTACCCAAGCCTACAATTTTACAATGTTTTATACTAATATTTACTGCTTAGTTAAAAATAATAATTACTGTTTTTTGAATTACTATTTACACCAATATATAAGTGATGTTGAATGTAGAACTGTTTCAAATAAAATGATCCTTCTCAATTGCCACAGTTAACACTTTAATTATTCATTTAACAAATATTAAAAAATGTTCAATAAAATTGTATATTAAAAATTATACACTGCGATTTATAGAATATATATGCGGCATAATACTATATACCATAATTTTGTTGATCGTAAGTTGAATAGAGCACATGTGAACAGGATTTGACAAATTAATTCACTTCAAATATAAACTTAAGCAATAATGTATATTGATTTATTAGTGAAAAAAATGTAATTTAGATATTAAAATTACTAAAAGCCAGTTAAAATATGGTACAAAATTATAAAAATTATAGGCAACATTATTGAAGCAATTATTTTGGGTAGAAAAATAAAAGGTGATATTGCACCTTTGCCGCGAATGCTATATAGTAATTCTTTCTGAATTTGTTGTACTTTTTAAAAGATTTCAATTTTCAACACGTGTATCTTATGCTGTGACATAAATCACAAAGGCAGACGATCATTTTTAGTGTGATAAATTTGGAAAATCAATGTTTTAGTCGTGAATAAACAAAAAATCATTCATTTATACATCCACATCTACAGGTATGACTAAAAATACTATATAACCCTTAAATGCAATAAAATAAATTGAGCTATTGGAAATTTCTAGTTCTATAAATCGCAGTGTATAATTTTTAATATACAATTTTATTGAACATTTTTTAATATTTGTGTTCTGTGAATTTTTTTACTGTGCTCCAATTTACTTGATATTTTGGAAATAGGTTAATCTTTATCTTAAGTTCAGAAGTGAAAACAATTTGCACTACGTCACCATCCACCGCATTAATTGGATTATTACTCTTTTAATTCTGATTTTATCAGAACTTGTAATACACTATTTTAAAGGTGATTAAATGAGCTACAACTTTCTTTATCATAAATTTTACCGTAACTTCTCTTATTTTGAAACGGCGAAGGGTTAAAGGGCTCGAAAGACACTCCGGTTGGACAGCCGCGCACTCTTTAAACAATTAGAACTCTATCAATATTTGTGTAACAAAAAAATGATAAAAAACAATAATTAGTCTGAAAAATATCTTGAATTTTCATATATATACTTTTATACGCATTCTTTCAGAGATATTATAATGAAAAATTGGTTGTTTTATTAAATGGATTTTTTTATGAAATCATGAGTTTTTTAAAAATCGTTTGTACCAAAGTTGTGGTATTTTCTAGAATCCAACAAGATCTCTTAAACCAAGTTAATTCTAGATGGCATACGATTATTTTTAAATTTGGTGGAAATGGCACTGAAAAACTATTTGATTTAAATGAAAAAACATTATATGCGTCTTTTATTTGCATGATAGTTTACTCATTTTACACGCAGAAGTACTCATTTTAAAGCTTATTTTGAGCACTATAAAGACCCATTTTCATATCTAGCCTAATAATTACATTTTCCTTATTTATAATTATGAATTTGTTATATTTTAATATTGCCTTAGCCTATAAGTGAACAGAAATGTTTGGCAAATGACAGTCTTCAATTGTTTTTAATGTCAAACTAAGCTTCAAATATTTTCAAGGGCAAACAATCATAAGCGGTTTTTTGTAATTTTTTCCATTTATTTCTACAATCTAACTATATTTCTATGAATCAAAACATTCTAGAAAATTTCCCGAACAAACTTCAGGAAGATTCATGAAAATCCGAATTATAGTTTAGGAGGAATTATGAAACTTACATTGTTACAGAAGAATTTTATATATAAGATATATATATATTAATAAGTAGAAAAAAGTGTAGAAGTTATTCCAGTGGATTAGATGTGATATCTATTATATATAAACCGGTGTATTGCAGTGTATTTGTTGATTTATATTTTGATTTGATTGTAATTTATTATAATATAATATTATCTAGTATATTTTTGTTATTATTGTATTATTACAAAACATAATAGGATTGTAATACCAAATTTAGTTTCAAATACCCGTGCACTAAAAATCATTAATTTTTATTTCAAATTTTGCGCCATTAATTTGAATGCCAAAAGCAGCGCCATCACGTCGAGCGGAGGACCCTTTAAGTATTCCTTCTGAACGTAAAAATCGGGCGAGAGAAGCGTCTATTCATGGCCGGTAATCTCCGAACAAAACTCTGTAGCTCGATTTTAGTTAGAGCTGCTCTCCCTTGGAGCGCTCTTGCAGCGATTTGGCACTCATCTGGCAAGAATTTCAACGCGGGCAATCAAACGATTTCGAGAATGTTCGGTTGCGTTTATAAGTGATTAGGATTAGTTTGCAAGCAGATAGTCGAAGTGTTACGTTCCAGGGTGCACTAATACCAAAAAAATGCAAAAATACATGTATATACAGCGAGAAATGACAAAGTAAGCAATAAGAATAAAATAACCAAACATTAATCACAAATAAATATTGTTTTGGATGTTGTAGATGTTTGCTATTTGGCTTGTCAAAACTAGTGTTTTCTACTAGAACCTATGTAGTATGTAAAATGATTAAGAATATTTACGGGCCTTCAACAATAAGTAAGTATTTTTATCAATATGCATACTTCAAAATACTTGCATCTATTACTACTAGTCTGATATCAGTTTTTATTATAGCATAATAACTGAGAAATTTAACAATGCTAGGAATTTTAAGGTTATAGTTATTGAAAGATCTAAAGCCGTCAGACTAACCAACTCACCGATAGGTAAGTTTTTAAGAATTATTCTTGTACTAATAATAATAAAGGTTCATAATAAATAATTTAACATTGATTTTTTTCAGCAGTTTTTCTCTTGGAAGTAGTTATGAAACGGGTTTACTAAACATAAGTATTGATATGAGACGAATAAACAGGGAAAAACATTAACAAAGAAATTACAAACCAGTCTGAAACATGCTGAAATATTTGCTGATCTCCCACTGACATTGAATAATAGTACTCATAATGATATATTAAGTCGGCTAAGAGAAAATACTAAATTATTAAATGGAAGGAAATTCATGCTTAATGATAAAATTCTAGCTAAGGGGTAATTTAGGTTTGGCTATGTCCCACGAAAAGTTTGTGAGTAGTGATAGTTGCATTTTGATATTACACAGGAATATTATTATCTGCGTTGTTTAATGATCGTAAAAATAATTACATTATACAGATTGACAGGAACTGTCAAATGAAAGAAAATATATATTTGCTAATCTCTTTTTTATTTAGAGGAATAAAACACCATTAATGTGCACCCCTTATTTCTGATAGAGATGTTATTCTTAAATGTGTTATTGAAGATGCCATAAGAAAACTATTAGGTACTTGTACATTACTATTAATAATTTCCTTTTTTATGTTAATGATGATAATGACATTTTGTACAACATTCAAATTAACATCAACACTAGTCGTAGAAAATATTACTCGAAACAAAACAGTAACTTAATTGTTAATTAGCATTATTCAAAAAAAATATAAACTGAGTTACTTGAGAAGATTATCGTATGCATTAATTTTGCAAATGATTATTAAATATATATATTTTTTGTTTTTTTATATGAATATAATTATTTTTTTTTCTTCAGTTTCTAGAAATTTTGTTGCTTTTGCGAATAATGAAAGAGATCCGATAGCTTCTCAAATTATTGCAAATAATGAAAGAGATCCGATAGCTTCTCAATTTTTTTTTATTTATTTATTATTGAGATCGAATTATGAAATGTGTTTAAATTATTTATCCTAATCTAATTGTAATTATAAGTAATAAATATATATATATATATATATATATATATATATATATAGATATATATATATATAGATATATATATATATACATTTCTATTTCTTTTGTGTTTAGCTTATAAGGATGAATTTTTTGTAACCATGTGTGTGAAATACTATTGTTAAAAATAAATGCTTTTTAAAATTCAATTTCTTTTTTTTTTAATTTTGAATTCAAACGGTCTATAATATTGGTGCATTTCTATAGTATTTTTTGTACGCACCCGTTCTACGGTCGACGCGTGCGCACCAAGGGAGAGCAGCTCGAACTAACCCCGGCAAGTTGACAGTTAACTTGGCAACGAAATATGCCCCAAGAGAGCGATCTATATACTCTTCTTTTATCTATGCGTCTATTGGCTATGTGCGAAGGCATGGAAGGGGAAGTCAAATCGACCGAAGCGTTCGTAGTGGCTACTTTGAGCATTAACGTTGGCTATCATAACAGAAATTTTAAATGAAAACACATAAAATATTTGTTTATTTCAAATTTAAATAAGATAATTAAAAATGAGCTACCAAAGCTGTTGTGTAGTGGGTTGTAGAAATACCGGCAGAGAAAGTGACTGCAAATTCTATTCATTTTCTACAGTTAAGTGGAAAGAAAATCAACGGGAAAAGTGGATCGCAGCGGGTAGAAGAATAAAGTAAGTATCATAACCTTATTGTTATAAAAGTACAATTCGGAGTACTATGAATAGTTGTAAAATTGTTATGTTTAGGAAAAAGAAAAATTATAAGTCAATAAATTGTTAAATTATCAAAATTTAATGCTTACTAGAAGAAATTGTTTTGCAAACAATGTAATTAATACAAGGCTAAAATAATGAAAAATATATATTTATATATTGTATATTGATTATGTATAATTATTATCTATATATTAATTACATTTAATTATATAATAATTGTAATTTTATGATTAAAAGAAAAATAAAAGTTATCACATAGCGCTAAAATGTTGAAATAATGCAAAATATATATTTGTAGTGTTGATGGATCACCGCCGTGGGTTTCCATTAGAGGAAAATGTTGGACGTGGTATTGAGTCCTACCTACTTGCCAACAATATTTCTTTCAATTTACAAGCCTCGAAAAGTTAATGTAGTTTTTTTTCCTGCAATTTTATTTAATGGATGATGGAATCAAATCATGTCTTTATTATAATGTCTATTGTAAGTCTTTAGTTTGACCAAAAATAATAAAAACATGAGTAAATTAATTTATTATTTACTTATTCTATTGATAAAATATTTTTATCATTATTATATTGTTTTTATTAAGAACTATTCCGAGATTATGACATAAGCTTTGAGGCACTTAACCTTAAAAATGTTTACTGCATTTCTTTATTTAATTAATCATTATACTTAATTATGTTTTAAGTACGTTGAAGTAAATTTAATAATTTTAATAAACATTCAGCGTTCACATTATTACTGTATCTTGTTTATTATTATCTATAACAATTATTTAATATCTTTTTTCTTTTACAAACATATAAAACCCACGAAAACCACACACTGATAGCCATTATTAGTTCATATTTATTACGGCGCTGCATGGGCGCTGCAGTCACGCTCTGAGCGAATATGAACACGGGGTATTCTAATATTGTCTAGGGTTGGCTGCGCACTAATTAACGCAACCACTTCCAGCTGCCAGACGGCCCGTACTCTAACTGAGAGAGCTCCAAAGCCCACATACCAAAAAAACAGCCTGACTAAAATGCTTTCTCGAAAACGTTGCTACCTCCCGTACTATATCGTTTTGTCGTAGAGCCGCTGCGCTCATAGATAAGTAAACATAAATAGATCGCTATCTGAGGCCATTTGACATTACCGCCATTTTAATATTTTTAGCGATCTGAAGAAGGCAGCACTTGTTCAGTATATAAATCAACCGCTGGTATTATTCCTAGATATGGTTTGCATACGTAATTCAAAATAAGAAAACCTAAATAATTTCTTATATTGGAAATGAGAAAAAAAACATACGTAGTACAAAATATATTTTCAAATATATCACAAACATTTTTACATAACAATTAAAATTTTTATAAATGTAATAATCAATATATACATAGTAATAAGTATTATAATTTTACAATTATAAGTAACTAAAAACAGTATTCACAATGGTATGATAAAGAGTCTGGGCGTGTTTACATACAGAATTGGCCCCACTCTGGTATTTAAATAATTTTGATGCCATTTTATAGGTATTTTCGAGAAAATTCGAAATACCAAATTTCAAATCCGTAGCTCATCATTTGGCCGTGATATCAGTGAAAACATATGAAAGTGGCCCCTTTTTTCAAACTCACTTTTTGTCGGAAATATGAAAGATATCAAAAAACTGTTGACGTCATTCTATTTGTACTGATCTTGTCTATGTTGTTCATAACAAATAATGTGAAAAAAATATTTTTTAGTGCGTGAAAATGTGAAAAAAAATTTTCATTTTACATTTTCTACTAGTGCGGCTTGTTTAACTACTTTTATATTAGCATCATTCGAAAGCCTGTACATTTTTCTTCTATTATTGAAAACTTCATTTAAATCTAAGTGGAACTTTTGGAGAAAAGTTGGAAAAACTTAAGCTAGTACGCGCGCTGCCAGTACAAGAACGCTCATATAAGTCGCTTTGCAAGAGCGACGAGCAAGCATAAGGCTCATCGTCGTTAGTGCGACAAATTCTGTATATAAGTATGGAAATATTTATTAAAAACCAAAATTTATTTATATCTTGTATATAAGTATATTCATTAGTCATAATAAAAAATCCAACGCGCCGAATAAAACAATAATTATTATTATTGATTATTTTCATTCGCCGTATAAGTTCTGACTAATATATTTCAATGCCATGGGTAGCCATAATAATTATAATTTTAACAACAGAGATATATTTTTTGTAATATATTTAATAAATTTTCAATACTTATATACTTGCCTTGAATAGCTATGAAATGATTCTGACTATTCTATTTTAATGTATGAAAAACTTGAGATTTCAATATTTTTCATATATTTACGTCGGCAATAAAAAGTATTTTAATTTTAATTCATTACCTTTTTTGATTTTTTGCAATGTTATTATAGTTTATATAGTTATCATTAAATAAAAAATCGATAAAAATATATGTCAGAATACATTTCATAGCTATTTAACGCAAGTATATAAGTATTGAAAATATATTAAGTATTAAAAGTATATTACAAAAAATATATCTCTGTTGTTAAAATTATAATTATTATGGCTACCCATGGCTATCCAAATGACAACTATTATTTTTTCAGCGAATAGTAAAAACAATTATAATTATTTTTTCTATGTAACTTCTATACAATTCTGCATCATTCACAGTTTTCTCAATTTAATTCCCTTTCTATGTAAATATTTATTGTAATACTTGCAATTTTTTGATATCATGATAAAATAGTCTCTAAAATGTAAAATTATTGCAATTTCAGTCAAGTTATAAATAGTGCACAGAAAAGAAAATATATTTTTTGCAAAACTAATATCGTTTCAAAAAATAATAATTGCTATTTTACCTATTCTCCATGGAAAACCACGATAATTATAATTTGTGAAATTCTATGTGTAAACAAATTGCTCACAGAGATACATTTTTCAATATACTTTCAATATATGAAAAATAATGAAATTTTAAGTTTTTCATATATTGAAATATATTAGTCAGAACTTATACGGCGAATGAAAATAATCAATAATAATAATTATTGTTTTATTCGGCGCGTTGGATTTTTTATTATGACTAATGAATATACTTATATACAAGATATAAATAAATTTTGGTTTTTAATAAATATTTCCATACTTATATACTGAATTTGTCGGGACGCGCACTAACGACGATGAGCCTTATGCTTGCTCGTCGCTCTTGCAAAGCGACTTATATGAGCGTTCTTGTACTGGCAGCGCGCGTACTAGCTTAAGTTTTTCCAACTTTTCTCCAAAAGTTCCACTTAGATTTAAATGAATTTTTCAATAATAGAAGAAAAATGTACAGGCTTTCGAATGATGCTAATATAAAAGTAGTCAAACAAGCCGCACTAGTAGAAAATGGAAAATGAATTTTTTTTTTCACATTTTCACGCACTAAAAAATAATGTTTTCACATTATTTGTTATGAACAACATAGACAAGATCAGTACAAATAGAATGACGTCAACAGTTTTTTGATATCTCTCATATTTCCGACAAAAAGTGAGTTTGAAAAAAGGGGCCACTTTCACATGTTTTCACTGATATCTCGGCCAAATGATGAGCTACGGATTTGAAATTTGGTATTTCGAATTGTCTCAAAAATACCTACAAAATGGCATCAAAATTATTTAAATACCAGGGTGGGGCCAATTCTGTATGGAAACACGCCCATACCCTTTACAAGGAACGATCAATATGAATTACTTAATGATCAATAATATATAGCAACTACACAGAGATTATGTAGAAGCATTTACAATAAAATGTTAAACTTAAAAATAACGTACAATATGAATTACTTAATGATCAATAATATATAACAACTACACAGAAATATTGTAAAAGTTTTCATAAGTATAATGAATTTACACGAACTGACTAATATTAATTTCTTAATGACTAATATTAATATATTAAAAAGAGAAGAAAAAAGTCTAAGTATGTAGTATATAGAGTATACACTAAAGATAATGGAGTAGTATACTTAGAAGAAATGACAAATAATGAACAAATTTAAAAAGTTAATCCTACAGACATAAAATATATATATTGATATCAAAATTGATAGAAAACTAAATTCCAAGAATTCAAATTCATTTGTGAGTCATGCTTCTTTAACATTACTTTGCATTTGATAGTTATTTTGCTTTCCAATCAATCATTAATAAAGTTGCATTCTACAAAATCTTGAATTTCTTATGATTTAATTGTGTCAATAGAACAGTGCAGCAGTCCTTTCGGATGGAATGTTAGGAATATTTCCGAGCATTTTATACTCTGTTGCAATTTATACCTTAGATTATTGCATTGTTTGTCTATCCTTCTTAACTTTCTCAACATATAATGGATGTGTCATACATTTTACAGGAGTATCAACAGACAGTAGCGATGACAGGCGCTCATTATGCGGCTGCGCATGTATTTGTGTGTAAAAACGCTTTGAAGTTAGGTGAGTAAATATTCAAGTCTGTCGAACATTTTGAAATTTTATGAATCATGGGTATAGACACTATAGATAGCTTGCAACGTACTTTCTTATCACTTGAGTCGTAGCCGAGTGGTAAGGTGATAGAATTCAAATTTTTGCGTCTGTTGTTGGAGGTTCGATTCCCGCTCATATTATTATTTTTTTTATTATTTTAATTTCATATTTATAATTGCATGAGTAAATAATATTAAAATTAATTGAAGTGTTTAATTAAAATTATATTTATCGCTAAATATCCGATAATAAAGTACCATGTAACGTCTGTATAAAATTGATGTGATGCTTATAATTATAATTAACTTTGTATATAATTATAATTAACTTTGTATATAATTATAATTAAATATGTTAACATATTTTATATTAAAATCAGCTATGATAAGGAAGAAAAAATATAAGTTATATGCCTATAAAAATTAATTAATGGTTAACAATTAAGGGATGATACTTATCGCAAAATAAGAGGACTACAAAAAAAAACAAATTATTCAATCCTTATATTATCAGTGATAGAAAATAAATTCTAAATATCATTACTAATGTTTTTATGAAAATAGATTTTCTTCCGTGAAAAAACACTGTCCAAAATAACTCAAAAGTTTTATTATATAAATAAAATTAAACAATTCATAATTAGAACTAAAGAATATTAGATTATTATATATAATTGTATATATATATATATATATATATATATATATATTTCAATGCTGTTTCAATACAATTTCAACACATTTCAATAATGAAAATAATGAATATTTTAACCGCTGCATAATTTCTACATCTTACTGTTTAAATTTATGTTTATCTTTGTTGGTACACCTACGTTCTTAAAAATTTTAATGGCTGCCGCATAATGAGCGAGTTCACAAACGTCATCACTACTGTCTACATCCACGTGTACATTTTACATGCCCTCGGCATCGAAATACTCCTATCCTCAGCCACTAGATTCTGCTGCAATTCCCGAGAACATCTAATAAACATAACATGTTGTAATATAATATCAAGTCGTAATAGCAAATGGTATTAAATTATTCAGAATTATTATTACCTTTTCCACTGGAGTTCCGGAGTATTCTCCTGGTCATATATCAGATTGTCTTTCTCTTCTTATATCACTGTGAACTATAGACATGAGAACTATTCTGTGAAATATAATTGGACATTTCTAATTTATTCACTTCATAAAGGCGCAAAGAAGTTTTATATTATTTTTGAAGTTACCACAAGTTTTTGCGTTAAATTTTGCCATATTAAATTTCACATAAATGCTTACTTGAATACAATTAATTACAGAAACAACATCGAACCACAAACTTTGATAGAAGATACAAAATGGCGAATGCCAAATCTAAGCGAGTAATTTTGACGCTTTGAAACTAGTAGCGACATCTTTTTTTCGTTAAAAATAGTAGTCCTTTCCAAAACAGGGTAATATACTATGCTTGTTTATCTATGGTAATATACATTTGTTCGGAGATAACTCCCCATGAGCGCAGTTATCTTCGAACAAATGCGCGTTGCACTGTTTTGGTCTTGAGTAGTTTCAATTTTTAAAAACAGATGGCTCATATGCACTCAATTTCAACTACAAATTGTTCGTGGTTCGTGCAAGTGGCTGTCAAGTATTCGATCGCTGTACGAATAACCTAACTTTTTGAACTCGTGTGAACATTTGTGAAATTTAATATGGCAAAGTGTTTTTATAGTACCCAAAAAAGTGTCAAGTGCGGGTTAAAATATTTAGCTATTCCAATACAAGTTTCCGCAAAGGTATTTTTTAATAATAATTGCTGCAATAATTATATATAGTCAAGATATGTCAACATTTTATTATATTGAATAGGTGTCTTGGGGGTACCTGCAAATTGCTGCAAAATGCACTAACAAAGCGCAGGAGTACTTTTGACTACCAAGGAATGCAATATGTAATGACAAGAAGGATTCATAAACAATGCATTAATTTAAGGAATAAGTCGTACAAAAAGTCTCCAAAGGGGTACTATTTTCGGAGACAAATATTCATTTTGCCATGTCCTCAAACATTGAGAAAGTTGCATTCAGAGATACAAGGGTATAGCGGTATTCATGAGTGTCTATTTAAAACATTAGGTTCACCTATTTTTTTTAAAAAGTATTAGTAGCAGATACTGTGTTTTGATGTTTGATGAAATACCATTATCTTCGGAATTGTTATATGATTGGATTGAATCTCATATTGTTGATGTTGCAAAACAGTTATTCAGCTAGTATGGTTTAAATGTTCATCAACGTAAGTTTATTGTTATATTTAATAAGATTATCTACTACATTAGCAAATGTAAACACTTATAAAGTAAACTAGTATTGGATTAAATGTTCATCAACGTAAGTTCATTGTTTAATAAGATTATCTATTACATTAGCAAATGTAAACACTTATAAAGTAAACTAGTATTGGATTAAATGTTCATCGACGTAAGTTCATTGTTTAATAAGATTATCTATTACATTAGCAAATGTAAACACTTATAAAGAGAGTCTATACCATACATAATATTTTAATGTATTTTGATTGAAGATTAGTGTTATAATATTCTTCAAATAAAACTTGTGTAACATTCCAATATAATGTTTAAATTCAAGATATATTTGTTACCGACCTTGGGAATCAAAAATATTGCTTTTATCTTTTGATTCATAAATAATTGTATGTGCATGAAACATTATTCTGTTCATTGTAAACACTTTGTTGATCTTTTATGGCAATTTCAATGATAATGTTTTCATGATGAAACATGGCTAAATATAATGTTGAAATTGAAAGGTTTCGTTAAATGCAACTTTACTATTAATTCAATAGATAGCAAAATAACTATTACATGCAGAATTAATAAAGAACAATGTCTCGTAAATGAGTTTTAATCCTAGGAATTTGGATTTCTCTCAATTTTGATATCAATATATATATATTTTATGTTTTTAGGACTTTTTTGTTTGTGAAGTATTTGTACTTTTTAACAAATTATTTGTTTTTTTCTTAACCTTTCAAATTTTTGTATTATTTGTCATTCCTTCTAAATTTGTAATTTCATCGCGTGCTCCTTTGCTTGTAGTTTCTTCTTAGTTTTTAAGATTTTAATATATTAATATTAGTCATTAGGTAATTAATATTAGTCAGTTATTAACTTCCCGAAGGAGAAGTTTATGTTTTCATCAAAAAATCCGATTCGCTAATTTTATGTTTTCTCGACGTTTCAAGCCATTCTGAATCGAATGAGACCAAATTTGGAAAAAGTATGTGTGTGTGTGTGTGTGTGTGTGTGTGTGTGTGTGCGTGTGCACCAACAGATTTTTTGCCGTAAATCGCCGTTTCCTCAAAAACGGCTGGACCGATTTCAAAAATTTAAAAGCCATTCGATGTATCTCGATGAGGACTATTGTTTGTCAGTTTTGTGCGACGATCGGCCAAACCGTTTCTTCGTAAATAGCAGAGAAGTGAAAACTCTTTCGTCCACGTTTTAGCCCGCAGTTATGAATCGATTTTGAAAATTCAAAAACCGTTCGAAAGATATTGGTTGGGAATCGTGCTGATTAGTTTTTGGTAGAGATCGGCCGGGCCGTTTTCTTGTAATAAAGTTTTTAAAAAAAAAAATTCGACGATTTTTATGATTATTTTTTTGACGATAGATACCATAGTTTTCTAGGTCATACTAAAATATTACGGCCCTACGACAACTGGTTCAGCTTTAAAAATTCGTCAAAGTTTGCAAAAATCAGTATGGTCTTTTTGGCATTTGTCAAAATTAGACTTTTGATCGACGTTTTCTCAAAAACGCCTGAACCGATTTTAGAAATTTAAAAGCCATTTGATGTATTTCGGTGAGGACTATCGTTTGTCAGTTTTGTGTGACGATCTGCCAAGCCGTTTCTTTGTAATTTGAAACTAGTTGGTTTGGTATTTAGCCTTGAGGCAAATTACATGAACTTCCCGATATGTGTAAATAATCGACTTGATCAAAAAATGTGTAAATAATATACTTCATCAATCCTACTTAAAAAAAAAACGATAATAATTTTAGCAAAGTTTGACGAATTTTTAAAATTAAACTACTTGTTGTAAGGCCGTAATATTACAGTAAGTTCTATAAGACCATGATGTATGTCGCCAAAAAAAGTTCCATGAAAAACGGCTTAAATTTTTTTTAACAGTTAATTACAAGAAAACGGCTCGGTAGATTTTCACCTAAAATTAATCAGTACCATTCCCATCTAATATCTTTCGAACAGTTTTTGATTTTTCAAAATCGGTTCGGTAGGATGAGCTTAAATGTGGACGAAAATTTAACACTTTTTTTCAACATTTAATTACAAGAAAACGGCTCGGTAGATTTTCACCTAAAATTAATCAGCATCATTCCCAAATGATATCTTTGGAACAGTTTTTGATTTTTCAAAATCGGTTCGGTAGGATGAGCTTAAATGTGGACGAAAATTTAACACTTTTTTTCAACATTTAATTACAAGAAAACGGCTCGGTAGATTTTCACCTAAAATTAATCAGCATCATTCCCAAATGATATCTTTCGAACAGTTTTTGATTTTTCAAAATCGGTTCGGTAGGATGAGCTTAAATGTGGACGAAAATTTAACACTTTTTTTCAACAGTTAATTACAAGAAAACGGCTCGGTAGATTTTCACCTAAAATTAATCAGCATCATTCCCAAATGATATCTTTAGAACAGTTTTTGATTTTTCAAAATCGGTTCGGTAGGATGAGCTTAAATGTGGACGAAAATTTAACACTTTTTTTCAACAGTTAATTACAAGAAAACGGCTCGGTAGATTTTCACCTAAAATTAATCAGCATCATTCCCAAATGATATCTTTCGAACAGCTTTTGATTTTTCAAAATCGGTTCGGCAGGATGAGCTTAAATGTGGACGAAAATTTAACACTTTTTTTCAACAGTTAATTACAAGAAAACGGCTCGGTAGATTTTCACCTAAAATTAATCAGCATCATTCCCAAATGATATCTTTCGAACAGTTTTTGATTTTTCAAAATCGGTTCGGTAGGATGAGCTTAAATGTGGACGAAAATTTAACACTTTTTTTCAACAGTTAATTACAAGAAAACGGCTCGGTAGATTTTCACCTAAAATTAATCAGCATCATTCCCAAATGATATCTTTCGAACAGTTTTTGATTTTTTAAAATCGGTTCGGTAGGATGAGCTTAAATGTGGACGAAAAGTTCAACACTTTTTTTCAAATTACAAAGAAACGGCTTGGCAGATCATTGCACAAAATTGACAAACGATAGTCCTCACCGAAATACATCAAATGGCTTTTAAATTTCTAAAATCGGTTCAGGCGTTTTTGAGAAAACGTCGATCAAAAGTCTAATTTTGACAAATGCCAAAAAGACCATACTGATTTTTGCAAACTTTGACGAATTTTTAAAGCTGAACCAGTTGTCGTAGGACCGTAATATTTTAGTATGGCCTAGAAAACTATAGTATCTATCGTCAAAAAAATAATCATAAAAATAGTCAAAATTTTTTTTTTAAAAACTTTATTACAAGAAAACGGCCCGGCCGATCTTTACCAAAAACTAATCAGCACGATTCCCAACCAATATCTATCGAACGGTTTTTGAATTTTCAGAATCGATTCAGAAATGCGGGCTAAAACGTGGACGAAAAATTTTTCACTTTTCTGCAATTTACAAAGAAACGGCCCGGCCGATCGCCGCCCAAAACTCAGAGACGATAGTCCTTATCGAGATACATCAAATGGCTTTTAAATTTTTGAAATCGGTCCAACCGTTTTGGAGAAAACGTCGATTTGCGGCAAAAAATCTGTTCACACACACACACACACACACATACACACACACACACACACACACACACACACACACATACTTTTTCCAAATTTGGTCTCATTCGATTCAGAATGGCTCGAAACGTCGAGAAAACATAAAATTAGCGATTCGGATTTTTTGATGAAAACATAAACTTCTCCTTCGGGAAGTTAAAAAAGTGTTGAACTTTTCGTCCATATTTAAGCTCATCCTACCGAACCGATTTTGAAAAATCAAAAACTGTTCGAAAGATATCATTTGGGAATGATGCTGATTAATTTTAGGTGAAAATCTACCGAGCCGTTTTCTTGTAATTAACTGTTGAAAAAAAGTGTAAAATTTTCGTCCACATTTAAGCTCATCCTACCGAACCGATTTTAAAAAATCAAAAACTGTTCGAAAGATATCATTTGGGAATGATGCTGATTAATTTTAGGTGAAAATCTACCGAGCCGTTTTCTTGTAATTAACTGTTGAAAAAAAGTGTTAAATTTTCGTCCACATTTAAGCTCATCCTACCCAACCGATTTTGAAAAATCAAAAACTGTTCGAAAGATATCATTTGGGAATGATGCTGATTAATTTTAGGTGAAAATCTACCGAGCCGTTTTCTTGTAATTAACTGTTGAAAAAAAGTGTTAAATTTTCGTCCACATTTAAGCTCATCCTACCGAACCGATTTTAAAAAATCAAAAACTGTTCGAAAGATATCATTTGGGAATGATGCTGATTAATTTTAGGTAAAAATCTACCGAGCCGTTTTCTTGTA
Organism: Ctenocephalides felis; assembly: GCF_003426905.1. Classification (NCBI taxonomy): domain Eukaryota; kingdom Metazoa; phylum Arthropoda; class Insecta; order Siphonaptera; family Pulicidae; genus Ctenocephalides; species Ctenocephalides felis. Next base: position 179,603 of record NW_020539880.1, read on the forward strand.
ATTAACTGTTAAAAAAAAATTTAAGCCTTTTTTCATGGAACTTTTTTTGGCGATATACATCATGGTCTTATAGAACTTACTGTAATATTACAGCATTACGACAAGTAGTTTAATTTTAAAAATTCGTCAAACTTTGCTAAAATTATTATCGTTTTTTTTTTTAAAAGTAGGATTGATGAAGTATATTATTTACACATTTTTTTGATCAAGTCGATTATTTACACATATCGGGAAGTTCATGTAATTTGCCTCAAGGCTAAATATCAAACCAACTAGTTTGTGCTTAGTTTAGTTAAATACTTCTGTGGTTTTCTTCACTTAGATATTTAGTTATTGAAATATTATTTAAGCATAATTGTGAAATTATAATACTTTTATAATTATGTATAATAATTATTATATTTTCAAACATTCCATAACTGTAATTATAATTGGTAATATAAACATAATTTTAATTGTTCTTTAAACATATGTAATATCTTTGAAAATATATATTTTGTATTTCGTATGATTTGTTCTTATTTCCAATATTACAAATTATTCAAGTTTTTGGGGCTCTATACGATACGTACAAATGAAGAAGTAAAACCAGGGGTTAATTTAAATATTATACATGTGCTGCCATCTATTTTTAAAAATTTGTATTTCAATCGAGGTAACGTCAAACCGCCAGACATAGCGATCTATTATACTTGTTTATCTATGGCTGCGCTCTCCGGTTATTGACAGGTGTGCCGACACCCTTACGTTTACTGTTCGCTCTACTATTATTAGCATTCGTTATCTATGGACATATGTCGTTGAAGGTTTTCGCATCTCACATTAAATTCAACACGTGTGTTGTGATCATAGATAAAAGTAGAGTATATGGTTCTGATTTTCAGTCCGATTTTGTTTCAATTTAGTGATTTAGTGCAGAATTAATGATCTACATTGGCGATAACATTATTTGCAAGCTTTTGGTTAGTACTTTGAAGGATTGATAATTTTGCTTATTTATTTAGTACATGACAAAAGCAAAAAACTTTGACAGCATCTTATTTCACTTTTGCATAGATTTGGTCTGAGAAATATTCGTTAATAACGTTCGTTTTCATATTTATACTTATATTTATTGCTGTAAATTTGTTGTTTTGATTTAATTTAAAACCTAATGTTCGTAGTATTTATGAATATTAAGTGCGTAGGCAATTTGTTGTTTGTGGATATCGTTTCAAGAGATAGGTTATGGCTAATACTTATGCTACAATTCCAAATATTTTTTTTCGTGGGTACTTATTTACCTTTATTTATAGTTATATTAAAATAATATTTTTATATCTATATGAATTACTATAGTATTTTTTTTATAATTTCAGATGCCGGTGAGGAAACCCTATTCTACATGATGGAGGCCCATGTGAATGCTATATTTAATAACTACATGAGGTAACTTGAGTAAGAATTTATGGATGTAAGTACCTGCATGTTTTTTATCGCAATGGATATATTCCTGATTAGTTAGATTAAATGTTCACGAAACACTTTAAGGCACATGTTATTCGTAGTACATGATCTATATCTTAGCCATTTGATCTACTATTAAACCTGGATTCTGCAAGTTAATGAAATATGCATCTTTATTTATTAATTTCCTTTATTCTATTTTTTTTCTTTTTGATTTTGATTTTCAATACCATAACTTTTAACTTATAGATTGTATTGTAATCTGATTGTTAAAATTAACAGAAATAAAAAAAAAAAAAAAAAAAATTAATTTCTGTCAGTAATTGTTGTCTGTTTTAATATGAATTCAGCAGTTAATTTACGATGTACATATTTTGCTATTGCCAACAAATATGGTTGATATTTGACACTTTCCATCCCGCTATCTATAATTCAAATGGTTAAATTTAATATTAATTTGTCATGGAAAAGGCAATCTTTGATGATTTAATACTTCTTTTTTTATCTTATGTATATTACTTCTTTTCAACCTGTTTAATTTTTCATATAGAATCACCATCATTCTTACTGTATGGCAACTGTGTGTTTATCCTCTTGAAATTAACAAAAACTTCACTTATTATTCATTTATTTATTTTTTTTCAACGGCCAAGGCAATAATACAATATAGTTATATTTTGAAGTCTACAAATTATGAACTACATAGATAATATGTGAGAAAATTAATTATGTGAGTATTAAGAGTTCATAGATAGCTTTGTATATATACATAGCACTTAATATAAACTACAAATATATAACATTGAATAAAAACTAATAAAATTAAACATTTAATAAACTATAAATTACTACTTAAGACAGACCTGGAGAAAAACTGAAAATAAAAACAGACTAAGCATATATTAATTGAAAGTATTTTAGCACTAATTGCAGAAACAACATACAAGTAAATTAGAAAAAAACATTGTAAAAATAAAAAAACTGCCTAAAATCGTTTGTGAAAATGGAGGGTTTGTTCTGATGAGTGACCATCTGGACACAAATAAATTGTAAATTAAGTAATTAAAAGTAGAGTATAGGATCATAATTTAGGTGCACAACTGCCTGCGATAAATAGTGTTTAAATTCTTCATTTAAGCCTTCACTTTCCTGTGCATGTGCAGTATATTATATAAAGAGAGTTGCTTTTTCACAAGCAACTTATGAAAACCCAAATTCCTTCTTTCATATTACCAGTCTCTTCAATGACGTCGACTTCTTCGCTATTATTTTGTGGAAGTTGTTGCCGCGTAATATCTAAAATTGAAGTTTTTATTTTATTTATTACTCGAGAACAGGCGACATGGTCAGTAAAATGATTTTTTTTAAATCTAGGATCTAAAATGGTTGCAGCAGCTAACAAATGAACTTGTTTGATCATTCCAAATCTTTTTTTTTTAAAGCTGTCCACTATTAATGTTTGTGTTTTAGCACCAATATCGGTTGAATTTTCTATTGTACTATATGTTTCAGTCAGACAAGATAAGGTTGGTATAATTTTACTGGCTGTAACATAGTTTTCTCCAGATATTTCCATAGTTATTACTTATAATGGTCTCAATATATTTATAAGATCTTTTATGAATTCTAACTGCTGTGCAGTAAGCATTGTTGGAGCTTTAGGATACTTGAGTAATATTGGCGCAAGTATTTCGGATAACTTAACAAATCGTTCTTATTGATAAAAAATAGGATTCCACCTGGTACACACAGATTGAATAAGCCCCAGAGGCTTTGTTTTGTGATCTTGAGCTTTCTTTAAAGAGTCAGCAGCAATTGTATTTTGCTTAAAATATGTAGTAATATCTTTAACAGCTGTTATTAAACTCTTGGCTTCCTCTAGTCCATCCTTATTGTCAAATGGTTTTGATGCTACTAGGTTTAATGTATGAGCAAAGCATGGCATGTGTTTATTTTTGCTATAAACATTTGTAACTGTTTTAACGATATTACCGCCTTTGTTCGTGATAAACGCTACCACTTTGTCACTTGTGATGTCCCATTTTTCTGTCATATTAATAATTACTTGTGCTAATAGTCAGCATTGTGTGATTCTGTTAGAGCAGTTACACCGAAAATTATGCTCATCATTTTATTTTCATATATACAATGACCAGTTAAGTCTAAGTAGCTTTGATTATTATGCCTATCGATCCAAACATCTGCAGTCAAAGATAGTGCTTCTGCTTCTTGTATTTTTAATTTCAGTTGTGCTGAAAGAGAGTTATATTTATAATCAATCATATGGGTAATTGTTTTTCTGGCTGGAATTATATATAGCGGTGCCACTACTTTCATCATATATTCAAATCCTGTTTTTTTTCATAGTATTTAGAGGCAAGCCATCCTTTGCTATCATAAAGACTATTGCATTGGCTAGTTGGCCACTGTTAACACCATTATCTGAAAATTTTAGAAAAAGTTTTAATTTTCGATCATGTATCTATACATCCCACTTTCATGAAAATTTATTAAAAAAAATTTCAGTTTCTTGTTTTTTGTTTCAGTGTCCGAATCATTAACATTTTGAGAATCTGAAACTGGCACGATGCCTAAAGCCATGTCATCAAAAACCTAAAATAAGAAATATATTACTTTGATTTATTGAACAATAATTCTTATTTTGTTCAAACTCAGTACATTGGAAAACAAAGGATGTGATATAAGAAATACACGCTCTACTCCACTCACTTGTCCATCACCATTTTGTGCAATACCACAATTGCCACCACCACTCTTCTTTTTGAGACTTGCGGTGTGAATTGTTGGATGACGTCTTAATAAATGATTACGTACGTTTGTTGTGTTTCCCTTAGTTTTTACTTCCTGGTGACAATATTTGCATTTGCCTGCCTCATGAGTCTTTTTTTATGAAATGATTCCAAATATCACTTTTACCCGACATGCTGAAAAAATAAATTTTTTCCTCATTAATTTTTTATTTATTAACTTCCCGTAGGGTAAGTTATTGTAATGGGCCGAAAATCGGAATTGAAAATTTTTACATTTCTCGACGTTTTGAGTGCAGAAAATAGAAATCGAATTTTTGAGAGAACGGAGTATCCGATTTGAATGATCTAAAAAACATTGAATTAGTAATGATTGGGAGAAGTGTTTATTAGTTTTTGGCAAAGGCAGGCCCAGCCATTTCGAAGATACGGAGCTAAATATGTAAAAAATGGCTTAGTTTTTGAGAGAACTAAGCGTCCGATTTAAATGATTCAAAGAACTTTCTGCTTGTCTTAAAATAATTGATTTTGGAAAAAAAAAATTTGTTCCAATTTTTTAATTTTTTTTTTTTTTTTAGTTTTTTGTATATCGAAAATATTTCAGATTTTTTTTTATTGTTTTATATTACACAATGATACAATATTTATAATAATCTATTTGAAAACATTCAGTATTCAACGGGAAGTTCCAGCAATTTGCCTTAAGGCACGATGCCATAATTGCCTCAAGACAGAATTCCACTTACAGCTAGTTTATTTATTGTAATGGCATCTGATATGAATCATATTGCCACCACTTAATTTACAGAGAGATCTATATACAATAAACTAATCTATATAAAATAAACTTTGAATTCTAATATATATATACAATATAATATCGAATTTATAAATTAAATTTCTAAACTATTCTCAATAAGAAATTCATTAATAATACTATATATGTTCTCAGAACTAATTATAAGTAATTGGTGTATGCTAGTCGGAAACTCGATTTTCACTTTTTGAAGCTTCTCGTAAAATTTTTCTTTTGTAGACTGGTATCGAAGACATTCAAAAAATATGTGTGTAAGGGATTCTTCTTTATATCCACATGTACATGTCGGGGAATTGATAATCTTAATTTTGTTTTTGTGTTTTCTAAACCTCCCGTGACCTAGTCGGATCCTACATATATTTGTAATGTATTTTCTATTTTTTTTATTTTTTTAAACCAAGGTTTCGTAGATACTTTTGGGTTTATTGATTCATAATTGTGTCCTTTGTTCTCTAGAGACTTTGTATAGCAGAGTTGCCATTGATGCAGGGCGATTTGTTTAAGTTTCTGTCTTACGTACATTTTTCTATAGCCTCGAGTATTTCAAAAATAATATTTTTTGTCTTGCTGTCTTATTTCCTTAGCGCCTCAATTGCACTCCGAGAGTCAGTTAGAATGGTACAGTTTTCCATATGATTTTCTTTAATATTTTGGATTGCGCTGCTTATACCTATGAGTTCAGCAGTGAAGATAGAAGTTAATTCTGGTAATTTAACCCTCCGTCGGGCGCAGCCGATCCGACAGATACAGGGCCAGCATTTTAGCATGTTTCTTCATAATTTGATGTCATCGAGACCTCCATATCTCAGTAGCCTCGTTATTTTATGTCTACTATTTATTCGTCCATATTACATTGTCTTTGAACTTCGCATATTTTACTAGTAGAAATTTTGTTTAAAAAAATGCACTAAGCCAAATTCTATTTGACGTACAAAATGACAAAAAACACTAAGTTTTTACTATCCTAATTGTTTATACAGTCTTTATATAAACATTCCAAGATAATCTGTCAATTTTTTTATATAATTAATTAAATTATTCATTTCAGAAAAAGTAAGGTTTGTGCGTCTAGCATTTTGAGCGCATGTACGGATTTTTATATTTTGCTATATTATAAAAATAATATTGATCTGATATATTTTGTTTTTGTTTACACATAATATACATATTCACCATTGTAAAAACGCAAATTAAATAATAATATATGAAACTATAAGCCTCCTGTCAATATACTTATAATCTGTATCTGTCAGATACACTGCGCCCGATTCTGTACATATTTGGACTGCGCCCGACGGAGGGTTAATGTATTTGACTGTATTGTTTGTCGGTTCAAAAGCTGCACATCCCTATTTTGGCTCCATCTGTGTATATAAATTTTGCTCCAGGCCATTTTAACCTTACCTTATAGTTAAATATTGTGTTTCGTTACATTCATAATGTTATTGTTTACCAGATTTTCTTCTAGGTATGGTTTTTTTTTTTATATATTAATTTTTGTGGCAATTTAAACATTGGCAATGTGGAATTTTTAATTATATTAGTTTGATATTTTTTGATATTTATTAGGCAATTCTTGCGCCAATATCGTTTTGTAGGAACTAGTTTATGTAATAGCTCCATTTGTGCAGGGATATTTTCGTTATCATTATGTATCTTTGTTAAAATAAAATTATTTCCTAACATTGTTCTGCGTATACTTAAAGGTGGTTCACCACACTGCAAACGTATGTCGCGTACTATAACACGAAAAGCGGTGATATTTGTATGTAGTTACTTTTGATCAACTTTTTGGCGTGTTTTGACTAACACATTGGTCGGGAGTGATACTATGAAACCACCCCGACGGGTGTGATATCATGAGAACACGACGTCGTGGGGTTTTAACCATATGCTTATTTGAAGAATGTTTAATATTAATAATTATAATCTACGCTTTGTAGTACCACAAAGACTATATTTTATTGAAATTAATAGACATTATAAAATAATAAGGTTATATTTATTAATATATCCCAATTCAAACTCACAATTTCACAAAAATTACAATATTATTACAAATAGCTATGTTACAATAATTTTGATAAATTATTTTTGAAATTAAATTGGTGATAATATTAATTATATGTAATTAATAATTTAACAAATTTAACATAAAATATAATTAATAACAAAAATCACACAAAAGAATTATCTAAATGTATTTAAAATAGTTTATCTGCGTTTTTTGTATAGCGTGCACAAATTTCCTCAATGTTAAAGTTTTATTATTTGTTACTGTTCTCAATATTTCAAATTCAATATGATGCATATGTAATATATATTAATATTTGAGATTCATTGTAATAATATTATATATTTATTTATCTTAGAATTAAACCTGGGGATTTGGATTTATCTAGAATTGAACCTAGGGGTATTTTTAACTTCCCGTAGGGTAAGTTATAGTAATCGTCCAAAAATCGAAATCAAAAATTTTTACATTTCTCGACGTTTTGAAGGTTTCTGAACATTTTGGCATACTTCAGAAAAAATGGATGTGTGTGTGTGTGTGTGTGTGTTTTGTATGTCCGCTTTTTTTCGTCCACGTTTTCGGGCGCACGGATCAACCGATTTGAATGGTTTAAAAAACATTCGATTCCTGTTGATAGGGAGATGTGCTGATTAGTTTTTGGCAAAGGCAGGTCCAGCCGTTACGGAGATATGGAGCAAATAGTGCAAAAAATAGAAAGCGAGTTTTTGAGAGAACGGATCAACCGATTTGAATGGTTTAAAAAAAATTCGATTCCTATTGATAAGGAGATGTGCTGATTAGTTTTTGGCAAAGGTAGGGCCAGAGGTTTCGGAGATACAGAGCTAAATGTTAAAAAAATGGCTGTTTTTGAGAGAACTAAGCGTCCGATTTGAATGATTCAAAGAACTTTCTGCTTCTCTCAACAAAATAATTGATTTTGGAAAAAAAAATTTTTTGTTTCTAATTTTTTTTTCAAAAAAATTTTTTTATAATTTTGGATTAAAAATTCGAAAAATCACCCAAGCTAAGCACAGTCTAAGCGCCACTCTGGTACAAATGTTTACCCAAGTGCGTTTAGACTGTTTATGTACTGGAGCACTTTTCCAATTTTGTGAAAATTATTGAAAAATGTGAAAATTCCGCCAAGCTCAGCACAGTATAAGTGAAAATGTCGCACAGAATTATTTGCAAATGCGTTTAGACTGTGACTATGCGGGAGCACTTTTTCAATTTTGTGTAAATTTAGCAACTATGTTTTTTAACTTCCCGTAGGGTAAGTTATTGTAATGGGCCGAAAATCGGAATTGAAAATTTTTACATTTCTCGACGTTTTGAAGGTTTCTGAACGTTTTGGCATACCTCAGAAAAAATGGATGTGTGTGTGTGTGTGTGTGTGTGTGTGTGTGTGTGTGTGTGTGTATGTATGTATGGATACAAATTTTCGCCCACGTTTTCGGGCGTACGGATCAACCGATTTGAATGGTTCAAAAAACATTCGATTCCTATTGATAGGGAAAAGAGCTGATTAGTTTTTGGCAAAGGCAGGTCCAGCCGTTTCGGAGATACGGAGCAAAGAGTGCAGAAAATAGAAATCGAATTTTTGAGAGAACGGAGTATCCGATTTGAATGATCTAAAAAACATTGAATTAGTAATGATTGAGAGAATTGTTTATTAGTTTTTGGCAAAGGCAGGCCCAGCAATTTTGAAGATACGGAGCTAAATATGTAAAAAATGGCAATTTTTGAGAGAACTAAGCGTCCGAATTAAATGATTCAAAGAACTTTCTGGTTGTCTTAACAAAATAATTGATTTTGGAAAAAAAAAATTTGTCCCAATTTTTTTTTTTTTTTTTTTTTTTTTTTTTTTTTTAGTTTTTTGTATATCGAAAATATTTCAGATTTTATGTTTAATTCTGACTATAGTTCTAATATACTTTACAAATAATTTCAACTCTGCAATACAGTTTATATAATTCTTATAAATATTAGACAATATTAGACAATATTTACAATATTTAGAATAATCTATTTGAAAACATTCAGTATTCCACAAACATTTCGTTACGGTACGGGAAGTTCCAGCAATTTGCCTTAAGGCACGATGCCATAATTGCCTCAAGACAGAATTCCACTTACAGCTAGTTGAAATTTAATTCGAAATGAAATGACGATTGTTAATGTTATGAAGATGATAAATTGATTTATTTATAATTAACTTCTCGTAGAGCAAGTTATAGTAATCGCAAAAAAATCGATTTTTTTTTATATATCTTTACGTTTTAAAACCTTCTGAACATTTTGGCATGCCTTAGAAAAAATTGATGTATGTGTGTGTGTGTATGTGCGTGTGTGTGTGTGTGCGTGTATGTATGTGTGTTCGGATACAAATTTTTGTCGACGATTTCGGTTACACGGATGAAGCGATTTAACTAATTCAAAAAATATTCGATTTGTATTGATAAGAAGACGTACTGATTAGTTTTTAGCGAAGGCAGGCCTAGCCGTTCCGAAGATACGGGGCAAAAAGTGCCAGAAACGGAACTCAGTTTTTAAGAGAACGGAGCGTCCAATTTGTATAATTCAAAAAACATTTTACTTGTTTGAACAAGATGAAGAACTTATCAAATTTTCATGAAGATAGGTCTAGCGGTTTCTGAGATCTAGTGAAAAAAAACTAAAAAAAAATACTATTTGGCGGTCAACAATAATCATTAGACATTAGACATATGCATATCAAATTATCAGATATTTTATAGAGATTTTAACAATAAGTATAAGTTTAGTTAACATTCCTATGGGTTCCGTACCAGTGTTTATCCGTTAGACGACGACGCGGCGCTTACGCGCTTTGATATTTAGTCTCTATGCATTTAAAGCAGTACGATTGCTTTGAAAAAAAGTTCAGAATTTCCAAAATATTTCAAAATAAATTTTTCAACAAAAATTAAGATTTTGTCAAAAATTTATAGTTTCTCAAAAATCTTTTTTTTCAGAGTAATTTTTTTTTTTTTCAAAAATGTTAATCTTTTAAAAAAAAAATAATTTTTGGTACGGGAAGTTCCAGCAATTTACCTTAAGGCACGATGCCATGCGCCCCACTAGTTACATGCTACACTCGTCGCGCCTCTATAGCAAGAGCGGAAAATTGAAGTATATATATATATATATATATATATATATAAATATATTATAAAATATAAAATATATGAGTAAAACATATTTACATTATATAAAAATAAATACAACACAAATATAAATTAACAAACACAACTCATGGAAAAATACATGGGTTTTTTGTCTCAATCGAGCTTTATTAACTCTAAGATTTTTTTTGTACTTTCGGAGTGCAATTT
>NW_020539880.1:195000-237032 GCF_003426905.1 Ctenocephalides felis
TACTCAGATCCAACATCTGAGTGCATTACCGCTTCCTTCTGGCGCTTTCTAGCTTTGCCATAATCATCTATATAAATTATATATGTATATATGTAATACTCAATTGATCATTACATATGATTGTTTAAAATGTTAATTTAACCTCACCACTAGAAGTCACTATTTTTTTAAAAGAATAAAATGGGGCATTGCCCCTAACCTCCTCCATTTTTTCCACAGCCTTATCGAAAGCAAGATCGGACTTGAATCGCGGCCAGAGAGCCGTATTATTTGAGAAATTAATCCAATTCCTTGGTATAATACTCAGACCATCCTCAAATTCTACCACGTGGTATTTCTTGCTTTCAAAATTAGCTAAAATAAAGCATGGAACATTTATATAATATGTAGATTATATATATATATATATATATATATATATATATATATATATATATGATATATTTATGGTGTATATATATATATATATATATATATATATATACAAAAGATAATAGTGCATATATATATATATATATATATATATACAGTAATTGGTACTTACAATTCATTATTAACTCGTCGTATTAACTTCTCAAGCGCGTATCAAGGAAGAAATAAAAATATAAACTTAACCTACTAAGCGTCTACAAACAAAAACACGTGAGGCCCTATTATCTCAGTACAAAATCCGCGTTCACAACGCGTAGTTCCAGTCACGGCCGCTAGGCGCAAATTTGGCGCTAGTGAGCCGATGACAAGTTTGACAGGTTAGTAATTCACGAGCAATATGTACCAGAAATGTCAAAACATGAAAATTTTCATGTTATCGTATATGAGACGTCCATTTTGTTCTTTTGTTGATTCTTATTATGATTGTTGTGTTTACAAGTGTTTTATAATTGTTTATACGGTTTTATTTGTGATTCAAACAAAATCTATAACTCTTAAATTATTTTCTATATCAATAACGCTTGTAGGCCTAGATTTTGGAAATAATTTTGAATCAAGTATGGATTTGAATTGAATCCAGTTAGAAAGATTGTTGTGTAGAATATGATTGTTGATAACTGGAGTAGGAAATGTGCTAAACGTCACAAGTATTGGAGAATGATCTGAAGAAAGATCGTAACTAGATTCAATATTGAGATTTGAAAGATCAATACCTTTCACAATAAAAAAATCTAAAAGGTCTGGAACTTTAGTAGGGTCAGAAGGCCAATAAGTTGGACTGCAAGTTGAAATAAAGGAGAGGTTATTTTGCCCTATGGCTGCATGAAGAATCTTTCCTTTGGCTGTAGTCAGTCTAGAACCCCAGGCAATATGTTTACAATTAAAGTCACCACCAATGATAAATTTATTACCTAATTGAGAGAAAAATGAAGAAAACTGAGCACAAGAAATTTTGAATCTTGGTGGACAATAAACAGCAGAAACACAAAAATTATATAAATTTGTTTCAACAGAAATTTGAGTTGCTTGTAGAAAATCATCAGAAATATTTGGTAGAACAAAATGCTTTATATTATTTTTGATTAATATAGCCGAACCGCCGCGAGCCCTGCCACTTGGGTGATTTGAATTATAAGTAGTGTAGTTATAAATTTTGAAGTAGTTTTTTTCAGTGAAGTGAGTTTCTGAGATTAATAAGATATCTATTAAGTTTAACTTTAACTAGCTGTAAGTGGAATTCTGTCTTGAGGCAATTATGGCATCGTGCCTTAAGGCAAATTGCTGGAACTTCCCGCACCGTAACGAAATGTTCGTGGAATACTGAATGTTTTCAAATAGATTATTATAAATATTGTAGCATTGTGTAATATTTATAAGAATTATATAAACCGAATTGCAGAGTTGAAATTATTTCTAAAGTATTTTAGAACTATAGTCAGAATTAAAAATAAAATCTGAAATATTTTCGATATACAAAATACTAAAAAAAAAAAAAAAAAAAAAAAAAAAAAAAAAAAAAAAAAAAAAAAAAAAAAAAAAATTGGAAAAAAATTTTTTTTTTCAAAATCAATTATTTTGTTAAGACAAGCAGAAAGTTCTTTGAATCATTTAAATCGGACGCTTAGTTCTCTCAAAAACTGCCATTTTTTACATATTTAGCTCCGTATCTTCGAAATGGCTGGGCCTGCCTTTGCCAAAAACTAAGAAACACTTCTCCCAATCATTGCTAATTGAATGTTTTTTAGATCATTCAAATCGGATACTCCGTTCGCTCAAAAATTCGATTTCTATTTTCTGCACTCTTTGCTCCATATCTCCGAAACGGCTGGACCTGCCTTTGCCAAAAACTAATCAGCTCTTTTCCCAATCAATAGGAATCGAATGTTTTTTGAACCATTCAAATCGGTTGATCCGTGCGCCCTAAAACGTGACTGGAAATTTGTATCCACACATACATACACACACACACACACACACACACACACACACACACACATCCATTTTTTCTGAGGTATGCCAAAACGTTCAGAAACCTTCAAAACGTCGAGAAATGTAAAAATTTTCAATTCCGATTTTCGGCCCATTACAATAACTTACCCTACGGGAAGTTAAAAAACATTCTACTTCATTTTTGTGAGGTATTAAACCGTTGGCATTCCATTCAGCAATTTTAATTATTTTTGCCATTGCTTTTGTTGTTGACTAACGTGGATAACATATTTATTATTATGGTGTTCTGTTGCAAAAGCTGATTGAAGATATTTTTAAATTCTAAAATAAGTGTTGCTAGAGAATCAGAATCAGGATTTGAAGGTGAATGATTAGAAGCAGAGTAATTGTTTTTTGCAATGTCTGCATAGGATGAATTTTGAATTGTTGGATTTAAGGCCGGAGAAATGTTGTTTATTTTATTATTAGAATTAGAATTATTAGAATTTTTAAAATTTTGGTTATTTGGATTTGGATTTATGACTGATTGATTTACTGGAGTTTTGTTTCTTTGTTCTTTAATTTTTTGGAAGTATGAGCAACCGCGATAATTAGCTGGATGAGCACCGTCGCAAAAATAACAACATGCCGGAGCATTCGGATCTTTGGTACAAGCTATAGTATTATGATTGTCACCGCATTTTAGGCAAGCAAATGGTCTATTGCAGTATTTTTTGGTGTGATTAAAGAGTTGACAGCGAGTGCATTGTATTATGTTGTTGGACTTTCTCGGTGGTTCGACGCGTATTATGCAGTTGAATAATTTATAAATGTTATAAATATTTTTGTTATTTCTATTTGGTTCCAGATCAACAAAAAACATATTAAGAGGTTCTTTTGTTATTCTATGTCTAATATTTAGGATATTACGTACGACATGACCCTGTTTTAATAGTTCTAATTTAATTGCATCTGTGCTTGTTGAAAAGTGTACATTTCTAAGAACAACCCTATAAGCCTTCTCTTCTTTTAATTGATATGTATGATATACGGCATTAGTTTCTTTTAGATGTCTGGATAAAGTTCGAAAATGGTCGACAGAATTACATAGAATTTTAAATGTATTGTTAGCTAAAACCTTTAAAATAGTGTATTACAAGTTCTGATAAAATCAGAATTAAAAGAGTAATAATTCAATTAATGCTGTGGATGGTGACGGAGTGCAAATTGTTAAAAACATTGAAATTAAGATAAAGATTAGCCTATTTCCAAAATATCAAGTAAATTGGAGCACAGTAAAAAAATTCACAGAGCAATAATTTTGTTGATTGTAAGTTGAATAGAGCACATGTGAACAGGATTTGACAAATTAATTCACTTCAAATATAAACTTAAGCAATAATGTATATTGATTTGTTGGAGAAAAAAATGTAATTTAGATATTAAAATTACTAAAAGCCAGTTAAAATATGGTACGAAATTATAAAAATTATAGGCAACATTATTGAAGCATATATTTTGGGTAGAAAAATAAAAGGTGATATTGCACCTTTGCCGCGAATGCTATATATTAATTCTTTCTGAATTTGTTGTACTTTTTAAAAAATTTCAATTTTCAACACGTGTATCTTATGCTATAACCATAAATCACAAAGGCAGACGATTATTTTTAGTGTGATAAATTTGGAAAATCAATGTTTTAGTCGTGAATAAACAAAAAATCATTCATTTATACATCCACATTTACAGGTATGACTAAAAATACAATATAACCCTTAAATGCAATAAAATAAATTGAGCTATTGGAAATAAATTTGTTCTATAAATCGCAGTGTATAATTTTTAATATACAATTTTATTGAACATTTTTTAATATTTTTTAAATGAATAATTAAAGTGTTAACTGTGGGAATTGAGAACAATCATTTTATTTGAAATAGTTCTGCATTCAACATCACTCATATATTGGTGTAAATAGTAATTCAAAAAACAGTAATTATTATTTTTAACTAAGCAGTAAATATTAGTATAAAAAATTGAAAAATTGTAGACATGAGTACAGAACAACGTCTGTCGGGTCAGCTAGTATATATATATATATATATATATATATATATATATATATATACCTTGTCATAGACTTGAATAGTCCCGGGTGTTTTCTTATCAAGCGGCCCAATTCACGTATGCTCACCCTTCTGGTGACAGGTGCGATATCTCTGTAAATAAACTGATGTTTAAAAAATATTTTTTAACTTATGCGGTTCAAGGAATTATGGTAGGTGTAACAGCTATTCCTGGTGACATATTTTGTTTTATATGGCAAAATGATTGATCTAGTGGTAATATCAAAAAACCAAACCGAGCTGCAAAACATGATGGACAGAATCGTCGAAATGGGTAGAAGATATGGGACGGAAATCAGCATCAGCAAATTGGAAGTGATGAGAGTATCAAAACGAGATGATACTCTGAAGATAACAGTAAAAAATCAAAAATTGGAAGACGTTGATCATTTCAAATATTTAGGAAGCATTCTGACCAGAAACGAATACAGCACGAAAAACATCAGGACAAAGATCGCAAGCGCCAAGGTGGAGTTTGCGAAGTTGAGAACACTACTGAAAACCAACCAAGTCTCGACTTGTGGATGATATTGATAAAAAAAATGTTATGTCTAGAGCATAGCTCTTTACGGATCAGGGACATGGACTCTAAGAAAAAGAACTATTTGGAGAGTTTTAAAATGTGGTGCGCAAGAGACAGGTGAATGGAGAAAAAAAAGTGGACTGACAAGATAACAAAAGAATAAGTCCATAAAAGACTTCACTGAGAACGATCATGAAAAGAAAAGGAAACTGAATAGGACCTATTCAATTCAATCGAAAAGAGTGCCTCCTACACGACGTGGTCCAAGAATACATAATCCTGAACATATGCTTATTTAAGACATGATATGTTAAAGCAGGAGTCTGCAAACAAAACTTAGCTGTGTTATCCGACAATTGGCCCAGAAATGTCAAAATATCTTACTTCATGCGTTTATAAATTATATTCCTGTATAGGGACTTGATACACAATTCTAGTTCCCTATACTTTTCATTTAATTTATTCCTTTCTGAGTAAAGGGATTTTAAGCGACTCAGATCACGCCTCGTCTCCTTCGCTTCTTCGGCCTGAATTAGCTTCGAGTACCGATTCATTTCTGAAGCCGCTTGTTGAAGTAACCCTGCCAACTCTGTAGTTATGGACAAGCCTGAATAGATATATAAAAAATCAGTAAATCAAATGGTAATTTTAAAATATTTTTTCAACTCTTTTGCCAATGTATTAATTTTTAATTTCTAGTGATGTTTAAATGTAACTTAAAAAATTTTAATATGTACAAAAATGTCTAGATATACATAAATAAATGTATATGTCGCCTACTGGCAAGGGTTAAAAATGTACAAAAATTAAAAAAAAATATCTACAAATGGCTACATATTTTTGAAATTGTCTAGAAGTTATTTCCAATCTTCCACAAATTATTTATTCGTTTAACATATATTGCTAAATTTGTGAAGTCTTATGATGGAAATGGAGACATGAGATGCAGCATGGATATTATAAAAATAAAAAGTGAATCTGAATAAAATCGATCTCGTAGTCACTCCACGATATTTAAAACCGATATTAACAATTTGTATTTACAATTGCAAGTATTAAGAAAAATTTGGAGGGTAATTAATTACTATTTACTCATGCAATAAAATACATTTAACTACTTTTTATTATTCAACAGGCAACACATCATGTAATGCCTAAAATGTAATAGTATTGTCTTTGTTGTTGACAAATATTTCTAGTTGGAAAACAACAGACACTCAAATACATACAAATTAATATATCAATGTGGTAATTTGAATGTAAAATTATATAGAATGTATATCAGTATGAATTAAACATTTTGGACATCTTGTAAATATTTATATCTTCCAGTCAATATTTTTCATGCTAGAAATTTCAATAATTTAAATAAATAATTAAACTTTTGGTTCATGAACTGTCAACAGATTTTCTGAAAAGAAAAAAAAATTAATATTTACATAATTATTAAAGAATGAATGTAATTCATAATTATTAAATCATCATATTGTTATATTGAAATATTAAATACTAAAGTATTATGACTTGCGTTTGATTTGTCATAAACTATTATGTTGGTAATTTGAGTTTTTAAACAGCTTAAGAACTGACTGAAGTCGCGATAAAGTGTCAACACGTTTTATTAAAAAAATTATAGGTATATTATATTTGCATAATGTTTATTTTAATGTTTTAAAACACCATTTTAATTGTTCTTTTGATAATTAAATACTTTAACTATAGGTGTATGGCATCGTGCCTTAAGGAAAATTGCCGGAACTTCTCGTACCGTAACGAAATATTAAATGTTTTCAAATTCATTTTAATAAATACTGTAACATTGTCAAATATTTATAAGTCACCGTCGCAGTACTGTGCGCCAAACACAGGAGTTTTCTTATTAAAATCGATAATTATGGAAACATCGCAGAAACCATCGCCTTTTCTAATTTTGATACGTGCCTTTAAAATTCCTCTGTACTGGGCGTCGTCTCAATCTCTTTGAATCGACATTGGTGTTACTAAGAGTTTTCCGCTTTCTATCTAGTTCTGTTATATTATCTGGGCTAATGTTTGGAAAAAAATATAACAGTTTAGAAATTGATGTGAATTTTTTCTCAAATCAGTACTCAAAATTACTGCAAATATTATAGTTATTGTCGTTTTTTATCATGAAATGGAAACCTCTGCTTTATTTGGTTTTCTGCCTCAATATTAAACTCATCCTAGTCTAATCTTTCAGTTTCTCTTTTCAACCGAATTATATTTGGAATCATTCCTCTAGCATGTATTTCTAATAAAGGTAAATGCATTTGCAAATCGTTTACATCTACGCTTAATACCTTTTGCTGTTTGGCATTCGAAATATTTTCTATCGTATTCAACTCTTTGTTTGAAAGTTCCAAATATATCGGTTGAATGAAACATTCCAAAATTATCGCATATGCTGTGAATATCTGATTATTTAAAACGTACAACTTTGACTTTTCTGTCTCCATTTCTTTATCCAAATTTACGAATATTGGTAGAGCAAATCGCAGGAATTCCAAATATAATTATGTTGTCGAGATTAGAGAGATTAGAGATCGCTATATATATATGCTACCCAGTAAACACTACATGTTGCCGTAATGAAACTTGTTAGTTACAAAGTTATATAACAAATGTTAACTAAATGTAATATAAGCGCAATGTAACTTTTAGTTGCAAAGTTATATAACAAATGTTAACTAAGTGTAATGTACGCGCAATGTAACTTTTAGTTGCAAAGTTATATAACAAATGTTAACTAAGTGTAATGTACGCGCAATGTAACTTTTAGTTGCAAAGTTATATAACAAATGTTAACTAAGTGTAATGTACGCGCAATGTATATCGATAGTTGCAAAGTTATATAACAAATGTTAACTAAGTGTAATGTACGCGCAATGTTTATCGATAGTTGCAAAGTTACATAACAAATGTTAACTAAGTGCAATATTTGCGCAATGTATATCGGGAGTTACAAAGTTATATACATTTGTTACCTAATGTAATAAATGTGCAATGTTTTGTTAGAAAATATTTTTCACAACTTTTTTAATGAAAAATCGATTGATCTAATTTTTAAATTTTGTAGTGTCAGTTATAGAGCACGGATATATATATATACATAGCTGGGCACCGTTAATCAAATAGTTAACTTCGTTAATCGTTAATCCGCTACAAAAAAAGTTAACTTCGTTAAACGTTAAAGCGTTACATTTCGGAATAATTAACGCAAGTTAACGTTAATCGTTAATCCGTTAATATGTGTAAAATTACATTTTTATATCGTTGCGTTAGAGAACTTAAACAACTTATTAGTTTAGGTTCTGGAAGTTAACAGGTTATGAATAAAACAAAATACTTGTATAATTCAAATGTGTAATTTAACTTCTCGCGCGTTTTATGCACACTTCCGTGTGTATAAGGAAAGTGGCACAATTATCACATACCGTGATAACGCTATTGGTCAACTTTCCGTTTTTATGATTGCATATTGTTTTTACAAGAATTTTTTTCTAAATAAAGGGAAAGAGTTTTTTTTAACTTCCCGTAGGGCAAGTTATAGTAATCGCAAAAAAATCGAAAATGAAAATTTTTGCATTTCTCGACGTTTCAAAGGTTTCTGAATATTTTGGCATACCTTAGAAAAAATGGATGTATGTGTGTGTGTGTATTATGTGTATTCGGATACAAATTTTCGTCGACGATTTCGGGAACACGGATCAACCGATTTGAATAATTCAAAAAACATTCGATTCGTATTGATAAGAAGACGTGCTGATTAGTTTTTGGCAAAGGCAGGTCTAGCCGTTCCGAAGATATGGGGCAAAATTGAGCCAAAAACGGTAACTCAGTTTTTAAGAGAATGGAGCGTCCGATTTTAATAATTCAAAAAACATTTTACTTGTATTGACAATTATGAAGAACTGATCAATTTTTCATGAAGGCAGGTCTAGCGGTTTCGGAGATCTAATGAAAAAAGTAAAAAAAATGCCATTTGGCGGTCAAAATGATCATTAGACATATGCACATCAAATTATCAGATATTTTATAGAGATTTTAACAATAAGTATAAATTTTATTTACATTCCTATGGGTTCCGTACCAATGTTTATCCTTTAGACAGCGACGCGGCGCTTACGCGCTTTATATTTTGTCTCTATGCAGTCCTAAAGCAGTAAAATTGCTTTGAAAAAAAGTTCAGATCTTCCAAAATAGGTCAAAATAAAGAAAACATTTTTTTTTCAAAAAAAAAATAATTTTTTGTCCAATAGTTTATAGTTTCTGCATTCCTCTCTACTGCTGTCATACGTTTCCAGCCACATTAACCGAAACTTTGGGTGAAATGCCGAAGTTATCCTTGATAAAATGTCAAAAGAAAACATAAACTATTAATTTCAAAGGATGCTTTTATTCTTTAAATTTATACAACAAAGATAATTAAATCAAAGAAAATTTTCGGTATTCCTCTTTATACAGAAGCCTTAAAAAATTCATGTGCAACATTAAAAGATTGGGGTACGTACATAATACACCCCCTAAACAATTTTACATTGCCGTTAGATTGCAGTTATATAACATCTGTTACCTGTTACATTGCGGCAACCTTATCAAATGCATTGCCTGAAGGTAACTATTTCCGCATCATGTGCGTTACAATGTGCGTTACATTGTGAAGTTGCGGTAACTTACGGTAACATACATATGCAATATAGATATGCGTTACATTGTGAAGTTGCGGTAACTTACGGTAATGTACCTATGCGATATGAATCAGCACTTTTTGCAATGCTTTTAATTTATGCGAAAATAAGTGATTTTCTATAAAAAAAAGATTTACTCATATTTCATTGTATTTATTATTTAAAATTAATATTTTACAATAAACAAAGTAGCAACAAATATTTTATACTAAATAGAACAGTAACAAATATTTCATAGTAAACAAAATAGCAACAAATATTTTATAACAAATAGCAACAAATATTTTGTACTAAACAAAACAGTAACAAATATTTTATAACAAATAAATAGCAACAAATATTTTGAACTGAACAAAACAGTAATAAGTATTTTATAACAAACAAATAGCAACAAATATTTGTTGCTATTGTTTGTTATAAAATATTTTGTACTAAACAAAACAGTTTTTATAACAAACAAATAGCAACAAATATTTTGAACTAAACAAAACAGTAATAAGTATTTTATAACAAACAAATAGCAACAAATATTTGTTATAAAATATTTTGTACTAAACAAAACAGTAACAAATATTTTATAACAAACAAATAGCAACAAATATTTTGAACTAAACAAAACAATAATAAGTATTTTATAACAAACAAATAGCAACAAATATTTTACACTAAACAGAACAGTAATAAGTATTTTATACTAAACAAAATAGCAGCAAATATTTTATACTAAACAGAATAGTAACAAATATTTTATAAAAAGAATAACATTATAATAAAGAAAATAGCAACAAATATTTTATACTATATAGAACAGTAACAAAATTTATAAAGCAATAACAAACCTCATAGGACAGTAATAAAAAAAAAACAATATAATAAACAATACAGCAACAAATATTTTAGACGATACATAAAATTTATATTAATTACATTTATTTTTCGTTATATACACAATGAAAAACAAAATAGTAACCTATTAAACAAAAAAAATAACATAATAAACTAGAATATTTTAAATGTTAAAAATAACAGTATTAAATATGTTATAATAAACAGTAACAAATATTTTTCGAAAACAATAACAAAAATATAAAATTTATATTCATTACAATTATTAATTTCATGTTTTCAAATAAAACACAAATTAAATATAAAACTATTTTTAAATGATATTAATTAATAAAAGATGGAAATAAAAATATCTAGTTTTGGTCCAACTATTAAAGCTAACCAAGCTATCTCGACACACCAATGTACAGAAACTTTATTACATAATTCCAAATTAGGATGAGAATTTTCAAATACAATTATATTTTTTTGCAGACAAACAATACAACTATTAGAATTATAGTTGAGCATTATTAAGCTTTGATAATTTTTTTATCGAGATACTTCCAACATCTTCATTCTCAATATTCACAATTTGTCTTAATTCCATTGTAGTCCATTCAGTATGTACTATTCCACCTTAAAAACAAATGAGAAAGATTAAAACAGAATTTATAATAGTAATTAGTTAACAAGAACTATGATATATACCTTTCATTTATTCCTTGTTTTGCTGTTAAAAGCCTCTCGATATTCTTTCATATTAATCACATATGTTATTCGAGGCAATTTAGGATTCAAACCGAGACTTAGAATCCAATCCTAAAAATAAATTATTACAATAATAAAATATAAACTCAAAAGCCATCAGAAATTTAAACAGTTATTTACCTTTAGTATCTTGTAGCATTGCTGAAAACTAAAGTTTCATATCCAAATAATAAGCTCTAGTTTTTTGAGACATCTCCAAACGCGGGCCTTATAAAAATAATTAGGCTTTTAGCACAGTAACCAACAAATAAATTATACTTACCCTTCATAATATTATATATCAAACAGCACTTCTTAGAATTCATTTTGAGGTTATACTCTGTTATACTTATACTCTTTCGATTTCGACGTAGCTGAACAAATAACACATAAGCAGATATGTAAAGTTTACGCCATATATACTAAATATTTTTGCATTTTTAGTTATACACGTAGAACTCAATATTACAAAATATTTAAAATAAAACAAGACAACACAACAAAACAACCCCGCATATGACACAGTATAAAATGGCGTTCAGGCGACAGGCTGCAATGCAATGCACTCTGGGAAACCTGACGCCTGAGTCTGAGTCCCTCTGCCGAAAAGGAAAGACAACCGTTAAACGTTTAAAACGTTTAATCGAATTCAAAAATTTTAATATACTTTTTGAAATTTTTGTAAAAACTTCTAAGTTTTTAAATTTTTTGAAAAATTAGTTTGTTTTAAGTAATTGAAGAAGTTAAAATTCTGTTTTTGGAAAAGAAATGCAATTTATTTCATTTAAAATTTTAAAATTTTTACTGTAACTTCCCGTAGTAAGTTATAGTAGTCGCAAAAAAATCGAGAATGAAAATTTTATCGACAATTTCGGGAACAACATTCGATTCGCATTGATAAAGAGGCGTGCTGATTAGCGTTTGGCAGAGGAAGGTCTAGCCGTTCCGAAGATACGGGGCAAAAAGTTCCAAAATCGGTAACCCAGTTTTTAAGAGAACGGAGCGTCCGAATTTAATAATTCAAAAACCATTATTAAATTTTTGGGAAGGCAGCTCTAGCGGTTACAGAGATCTAGTAAAAAAAATAAAAAAAAAATCCTTTAGGCGGTCGTGCATGATTATTATCAGATATTTTATTTATTTATTTATTTATTATACGCCAATCGGCTATGGAGATTTTAATAATATGTATCAATTTTGTTTACGTTTGCGTAACGTTTCTCTGGGTTCCGTAAAATCGTTTGTTTGTTTAACAGCGACGCGGCGCTTACGCGCTTCGATATTTCATCTCATCAAAAACATTTTTCTTCAAAAGTTTTGATGAATATTTATATAAAATATATATATATATATATATATATATATATATATATATATATATATTGTAACGACAATCGGTATTGTCGTCAAAAGGGTTGCATAACCACCAGTGCAATGACGCTCCCCCACCACGCCCAATAGGGATGCCAATATAAGGTCCAGTCTAGGGTTGAAAAAAGGGCATTAAGAATTGTAACATCCTCTGTGGATGGTCGGTCGTGTCCAGGGCGTCAGCCCTTGGACCCGCTTTGTGTATAGTGGTGTGTGTGTTGTGCCAGGAGAGGAGAACCCGTTCCAGTAAAGGTCAGATGCATTATTGGTTTTATAAACTATTCCCTCCGTTATCCGTCGTTATCGTTACTCCGTTGATACCGTTTTACGTTAGTAATTAATAAAGATTTATGAATACGTTAGGTTTTAGGCAAAGGGCATGACAGTACGTAGGTATTGTCATGCCGTGACACCTGTAATAATTAGTAATAATTAAATAAGCTGAAAGTACATTCTGTTTCATTCGCGTAGTTAGTTGGCTTTTCCACAGGTAATTACAGGGTGGTTGTAGAAGTCGGGTTTAGGAGTTGGTGTAACCCTTTCGTTGGGGATGCAACGCTAGATGTAATAATGGAAGTCGTTGCATATACCCTGAGAAAGGGGGTATCAACCTTAATCCGTCACAATGGTGAAAACGCATTCGATCCCCCATAAACCCCCCTCACAAATTTTTATTAATTTTAATAATTAATTATTTTTATTAAAAGCTAAGCGAGTCGCTCCCACTAGTTACGTGTATAAGTTACGCTAATATTTATGATAGATGTTTGGTTTGTTATAGTACGTGTTTCGGTAAATTTAGTAAATCTAAAAATTAATTATTGCGTAAATATTGTGGAAATTATAATTGTATTCTTTATGTGTATTACTATTTGTGTTTATCTGTGTATTTTTATTGTGTTCTTTTCGCGGTGACGTGGTAGTTTTATTGTTAGTAGAATTTTACTACGTTGAAAATATAAGTGATTTTTATTTGTTTAATGTTTTGAGTATGGAATATGTAATAATCTAGTTTAATTTTATTAAACCAAATCTATCGTGTTGGTTAGGATTTGCGTCGATGTTAAAATTTGTTACCTAATATTTGTTAAGATTAATCCTAAAAAGTAAATAAAATTTTCGAATTTAAAGTTATTTAACTTATTTAAAATTATTAAACTCATATTTATTTAACCTATTATGTTTATAACATTACAAAAAATGTTCAAAGTATTATTTTTATTTTTAAAATCAGATTTCATGTGATTGTTGTGTGTGCTCATTCTATTTTTTTTTCTTTTTTTTTTCTGGATATAATATTACAAAAAATGCAATTAGTTTTATTTTAAAAGGGGATTTATTTACTTGTTGTGTTTTGTTCCATTTTGTTTCCCCTGGGTATAGAAGAAACTCGGTCAAAAAAAAAACATTCATATCAATTTCAATTTCCGTAAAGTCATATATAAATCGTCAGTTTTTGAGTCGTTTCAAGTATTTTGTTTTGATAGTCCAGTTCGAAAGATTTGAAACACATTGCCCTGCAAAATATATTGCATTTTCTTCGAAAACTCAAGTTTCGTAAAACACTTGACCTAATGCCACACACAAAATCTTTTTTTTTCTGTCTTCGAAAACAGATATTAATAGGCAAATATTATGTTTCAGTAATCTCTTGTATTTTTTTTTTATTGACATGTTTATATACAGATCTTAAATATATTGTGTTTTTTTTGACAATCCCAACGTCTCTGTTAGGTCTCTCAGCACTCGACAATTTTTGACCCTATCGACGGGGTGCCGTAGTGCCGTACGCAAACGCGACAGAACCGTTAAGTTTTTTTTTGCACAGTTTGCGGCGCCAGTCGCATACTTGAAATAATCCGTATTCAAAAAAAAACTTTCACTTTTTGTATTTTTTTTTTCTTATACTAAATAATATAATTATAATTAAGAAGTACAGATAACCGCAAATAGTATTGAGTTGTGTTTATTTTTTTTATTTTTCTTATTGATTGTCGTGTTGTTTGTCTTTCGTTAATCTCGTTCGCGAAGTTTGATGAGCCCTGTAATTACATAATCTTTTCGAGATGATTTGCGAATGAGACAGAATTACTTAGATTAGAACATGATAGGTATAGGGTAGTCAGAAAAATACATAATTTATTATGCCAGTAAAATTGATACTTTTTATTATTTTTCTAGTTTGTATTTTCTCAATGAGTTAGGAAGATTTTCATATTTTCAGTTAGGATTTTATTAGGTATAGAACAATTATAATACATAAGTTATTATGCCAGTAAGATTGATTTTTTTTCTTGTTTGTACTTTCTTAATAAGTTAATAGTAATATTTTAGTTAGGATTTTGATAGGTTTAGGATAATTAGGATTAGTTTTGTTTTATACAATGTAAATATGGGTTTTATAATGCAACATTGGCATAAGTTTTGTTTTTTTTTATCATTGAAAGTGAAATTAATTGAGTTTTGTATCGTCGAGATTTAACTAAAGAGTTAGCAAATATTCTTAAAAAAGGAGTATGTTTGTTTATGTGTTTTTATTGTTGTTCACGGAGGGAATAGTAGTTAGCATGTCTATGATTTGAAAATGAAGTGAATTTTAGAGGAAACGCGCGGTAACAAGGGGCGCAAAGGTCGCGTATGTGGAAAAAAATTGCGTAGAGAACGCAAAGAGTTTAAAAAATAATGTAATAGCGGGCGGAAAGTGCCGAACCAAGATGTTAATGTTATTTTCGAGTTTATTGTAACTTTTTTTTTCTCTCTTAATCGTTACATCATAGACATGCTAATTGTATCTGACCAGCTGGAGGGTTGTGTAACACATTTGTATTATGTAATTGGTTTGTAGTATTAGTATGTTTTTTATTCGTGTATTATTCGTTTTTTTTAATATTTTAATGTCGTGTATTTTTGTGTTTTTTCAGTAGGGTGATGCAATAATGAATTTAGTTTTATCGATTTTAATATTGTGCTTTTCTAATTTTTTTTCTTTCGTTTTTTCTTACGCGTATTAATGGCGTTCTCATTCCCGCCGGAACGTCATTGCTTAGTGCTCAATTCGCGGCTTCATCTAATTGATCTTATTTATTAATTAATAATAGGATACGACTTTTCACCATAATTCATAATGGCAGCTAAGGCGATCAGTTCGACCGACGATTATGTGGCTTGGAAACCAAAGGCCTAGAAAACCTTGGTTAAATAGAGCGGGTGGGCAGGTGACATTTCCCTTCGAAAAGTCGTATTTCTACGAACACAGAGACAATTGCAAAGGTAGAACCCGGATTTGCAATATACGTATTTGTAGTTCGGCAATTAGATGAACGTTCATGTATTGTTCGGAATGATACGTGAACGGCTAAAGGCATTTTTTTCGCTCTAGTTTTTTTTTCGCTTTTTAAGAACTATATTCTTTCGTTGATCATACTAATTTCTTTTTTTATACTAAGTTTTATGTTGCATTTTACTATTTTTAATATTTTACTATTTCTTAATAAATTAATTTTATATCATACGCGTAACTTCGTTACTTTTACTTTTTTTATCCTACTTTTCATTATTGCATTATCCGCTTTGTTCGCCATTTTTAATATACTAGAATTTTGTTTTTTTTTATATTTATATATCTGTCGTTGTTTTTTTTGCCGTGCGTCGCGAAAGGTTTGGTTTGGTTTACGGATAGAGTTTATGGCCTATGTTACAAGGCGTTGAACAAGGTAATGAGAGTATTGAGGGCAATTGTTAGTTGAAATGTTGAATATGTTAAGGTGCCCAAATCGCTTATGTATTATTGTCGTCGTATGTTTTTTTGCTCACTGATAATGTTACCGTAAATCAAACCAAACAAACGTTTGTGGTGTATTACCGCGTTTATACCGTCGGCGTTTTGTTTAATTTTCGTGACGCCCTTTTATATGGACATATTACAGTAAACGTCGCGTCCGTAAAAGTAAACTAGTTATTTAAATAATTGTATTTTGTAAATTGAGGAGTATTTTTGTTTCTTGTTTATTGTCATATTAGTTTCGTTTTTTTTTCTTGTCAAAGTTTTTCCGCGCGTTACACAGTAAAAGATTGTCCATATCATCGGGTTCATGATTTCTGGCGAACTGATTTATAATTCGGGTTACGGTTATTCCATTAATTCTAATACTACAACCAAGAAAATAGGTGACAGCACACGCACATAGGATAAGATTGCGTTTCAAGGAAACGTGTTACGAAAAAATTGTACGAAAAACGATTGTACTTCGAATATTTTTTTTATTAAGTTTTGTCTTTTGTTAGTCTGTGTTATATAACTACTTTTTTTCTGAGTCTAGTCTTGTTTTTCTTTTTTTTCTGAATTTGCTGAGTACAGTTTTTCCCAACACGGTTTCTTTGAGAACGAAATAGGTTAAGATAGTCTTAAGCAAACGGACTTATTTTTGTATTGTAATTTTTGTGTTACTGAAGGATTTTGTTTTCGTTTTTTTTGTATTAAGGATGTTAATGTATTTTTTTTATCAGACCCGTGTATATGTAAGTTTATGTTTACTAGCTGCTACGTGTTTTGAGTTTGTAAACAAAGGGGGAATAGCTTACCAGGATTCTAGGAATATCTGACCGGAACCACAACGCCTAAAGGATGGCCAGCACGCAACCACAACTACAATCATCGTCTAGCAGCCAAGGCTCACACTTGAGCAAAGCCAACCAAGTTAAACTAGCCAACCCAAAGACGAGGACCAAAGGGCAAAACAGGACCCTACGAAAAACACCGGAACAACCCGGAAAAAACCAGGAGAGGGCAATAATTTCAACTTTGAATTTAAGAGCCGAGGCCGACTCTACTGTGACAGGAGGGCGTGTAACGACAATCGGTATTGTCGTCAAAAGGGTTGCATAACCACCAGTGCAATGACGCTCCCCCACCACGCCCAATAGGGATGCCAATATAAGGTCCAGTCTAGGGTTGAAAAAAGGGCATTAAGAATTGTAACATCCTCTGTGGATGGTCGGTCGTGTCCAGGGCGTCAGCCCTTGGACCCGCTTTGTGTATAGTGGTGTGTGTGTTGTGCCAGGAGAGGAGAACCCGTTCCAGTAAAGGTCAGATGCATTATTGGTTTTATAAACTATTCCCTCCGTTATCCGTCGTTATCGTTACTCCGTTGATACCGTTTTACGTTAGTAATTAATAAAGATTTATGAATACGTTAGGTTTTAGGCAAAGGGCATGAGAGTACGTAGGTATTGTCATGCCGTGACACCTGTAATAATTAGTAATAATTAAATAAGCTGAAAGTACATTCTGTTTCATTCGCGTAGTTAGTTGGCTTTTCCACAGGTAATTACAGGGTGGTTGTAGAAGTCGGGTTTAGGAGTTGGTGTAACCCTTTCGTTGGGGATGCAACGCTAGATGTAATAATGGAAGTCGTTGCATATACCCTGAGAAAGGGGGTATCAACCTTAATCCGTCACAATATATATATATACATAGCTGGGCATTAACTCGTTAATCCGTTAATCGTTAATTAACGAAGTTAACATTTTGATTAACGGATTAACTTTTAAGTTAACTTTTAAAAATGTTAACGGACACGTTAACTTCCGTTAAAATGCGAGAAGTCCGTTAATCGTTAATCCAATGCCTACTATTTACCGCACGGCACAGCTTTAGCCAATGCCTTATTAAACGGTATAGAGAAAAGATTTGGACTACTCCTGAATGATGAACAGTGCCAACTTGCCGCGGCATTTCACCCAAAGTTTCGGTTAATGTGGCTGGAAACGTATGACAGCAGTAGAGAGGAATGCAGAAACTATAAACTATTGGACAAAAAATTATTTTTTTTTTGAAAAAAAAATGTTTTCTTTATTTTGACCTATTTTGGAAGATCTGAACTTTTTTTCAAAGCAATTTTACTGCTTTAGGACTGCATAGAGACAAAATATAAAGCGCGTAAGCGCCGCGTCGCTGTCTAAAGGATAAACATTGGTACGGAACCCATAGGAATGTAAATAAAATTTATACTTATTGTTAAAATCTCTATAAAATATCTGATAATTTGATGTGCATATGTCTAATGATCATTTTGACCGCCAAATGGCATTTTTTTTACTTTTTTCATTAGATCTCCGAAACCGCTAGACCTGCCTTCATGAAAAATTGATCAGTTCTTCATAATTGTCAATACAAGTAAAATGTTTTTTGAATTATTAAAATCGGACGCTCCATTCTCTTAAAAACTGAGTTACCGTTTTTGGCTCAATTTTGCCCCATATCTTCGGAACGGCTAGACCTGCCTTTGCCAAAAACTAATCAGCACGTCTTCTTATCAATACGAATCGAATGTTTTTTGAATTATTCAAATCGGTTGATCCGTGTTCCCGAAATCGTCGACGAAAATTTGTATCCGAATACACATAATACACACACACACATACATCCATTTTTTCTAAGGTATGCCAAAATTCAGAAACCTTTGAAACGTCGAGAAATGCAAAAATTTTCATTTTCGATTTTTTTGCGATTACTATAACTTGCCCTACGGGAAGTTAAAAAAAACTCTTTCCCTTTATTTAGAAAAAAATTCTTGTAAAAACAATATGCAATCATAAAAACGGAAAGTTGACCAATAGCGTTATCACGGTATGTGATAATTGTGCCACTTTCCTTATACACACGGAAGTGTGCATAAAACGCGCGAGAAGTTAAATTACACATTTGAATTATACAAGTATTTTGTTTTATTCATAACCTGTTAACTTCCAGAACCTAAACTAATAAGTTGTTTAAGTTCTCTAACGCAACGATATAAAAATGTAATTTTACACATATTAACGGATTAACGATTAACGTTAACTTGCGTTAATTATTCCGAAATGTAACGCTTTAACGTTTAACGAAGTTAACTTTTTTTGTAGCGGATTAACGATTAACGAAGTTAACTATTTGATTAACGGTGCCCAGCTATGTATATATATATATCCGTGCTCTATAACTGACACTACAAAATTTAAAAATTAGATCAATCGATTTTTCATTAAAAAAGTTGTGAAAAATATTTTCTAACAAAACATTGCACATTTATTACATTAGGTAACAAATGTATATAACTTTGTAACTCCCGATATACATTGCGCAAATATTGCACTTAGTTAACATTTGTTATGTAACTTTGCAACTATCGATAAACATTGCGCGTACATAACACTTAGTTAACATTTGTTATATAACTTTGCAACTATCGATATACATTGCGCGTACATTACACTTAGTTAACATTTGTTATATAACTTTGCAACTAAAAGTTACATTGCGCGTACATTACACTTAGTTAACATTTGTTATATAACTTTGCAACTAAAAGTTACATTGCGCTTATATTACATTTAGTTAACATTTGTTATATAACTTTGTAACTAACAAGTTTCATTACGGCAACATGTAGTGTTTACTGGGTATATATATATATATATATATATATATATATATATATCCGTGCTCTATAACTGACACTACAAAATTTAAAAATTAGATCAATCGATTTTTCATTAAAAAAGTTGTGAAAAATATTTTCTAACAAAACATTGCACATTTATTACATTAGGTAACAAATGTATATAACTTTGTAACTCCCGATATACATTGCGCAAATATTGCACTTAGTTAACATTTGTTATGTAACTTTGCAACTATCGATAAACATTGCGCGTACATTACACTTAGTTAACATTTGTTATATAACTTTGCAACTATCGATATACATTGCGCGTACATTACACTTAGTTAACATTTGTTATATAACTTTGCAACTAAAAGTTACATTGCGCGTACATTACACTTAGTTAACATTTGTTATATAACTTTGCAACTAAAAGTTACATTGCGCGTACATTACACTTAGTTAACATTTGTTATATAACTTTGCAACTAAAAGTTACATTGCGCTTATATTACATTTAGTTAACATTTGTTATATAACTTTGTAACTAACAAGTTTCATTACGGCAACATGTAGTGTTTACTGGGTAGCATATATATATAGCGATCTCTAATCTCTCTAATCTCGACAACATAATTATATTTGGAATTCCTGCGATTTGCTCTACCAATATTCGTAAATTTGGATAAAGAAATGGAGACAGAAAAGTCAAAGTTGTACGTTTTAAATAATCAGATATTCACAGCATATGCGATAATTTTGGAATGTTTCATTCAACCGATATATTTGGAACTTTCAAACAAAGAGTTGAATACGATAGAAAATATTTCGAATGCCAAACAGCAAAAGGTATTAAGCGTAGATGTAAACGATTTGCAAATGCATTTACCTTTATTAGAAATACATGCTAGAGGAATGATTCCAAATATAATTCGGTTGAAAAGAGAAACTGAAAGATTAGACTAGGATGAGTTTAATATTGAGGCAGAAAACCAAATAAAGCAGAGGTTTCCATTTCATGATAAAAAACGACAATAACTATAATATTTGCAGTAATTTTGAGTACTGATTTGAGAAAAAATTCACATCAATTTCTAAACTGTTATATTTTTTTCCAAACATTTGCCCAGATAATATAACAGAACTAGATAGAAAGCGGAAAACTCTTAGTAACACCAATGTCGATTCAAAGAGATTGAGACGACGCCCAGTACAGAGGAATTTTAAAGGCACGTATCAAAATTAGAAAAGGCGATGGTTTCTGCGATGTTTCCATAATTATCGATTTTAATAAGAAAACTCCTGTGTTTGGCGCACAGTACTGCGACGGTGACTTATAAATATTTGACAATGTTACAGTATTTATTAAAATGAATTTGAAAACATTTAATATTTCGTTACGGTACGAGAAGTTCCGGCAATTTTCCTTAAGGCACGATGCCATACACCTATAGTTAAAGTATTTAATTATCAAAAGAACAATTAAAATGGTGTTTTAAAACATTAAAATAAACATTATGCAAATATAATATACCTATAATTTTTTAATAAAACGTGTTGACACTTTATCGCGACTTCAGTCAGTTCTTGAGCTGTTTAAAAACTCAAATTACCAACATAATAGTTTATGACAAATCAAACGCAAGTCATAATACTTTAGTATTTAATATTTCAATATAACAATATGATGATTTAATAATTATGAATTACATTCATTCTTTAATAATTATGTAAATATTAATTTTTTTTTCTTTTCAGAAAATCTGTTGACAGTTCATGAACCAAAAGTTTAATTATTTATTTAAATTATTGAAATTTCTAGCATGAAAAATATTGACTGGAAGATATAAATATTTACAAGATGTCCAAAATGTTTAATTCATACTGATATACATTCTATATAATTTTACATTCAAATTACCACATTGATATATTAATTTGTATGTATTGTTGATATGTATTTGAGTGTCTGTTGTTTTCCAACTAGAAATATTTGTCAACAACAAAGACAATACTATTACATTTTAGGCATTACATGATGTGTTGCCTGTTGAATAATAAAAAGTAGTTAAATGTATTTTATTGCATGAGTAAATAGTAATTAATTACCCTCCAAATTTTTCTTAATACTTGCAATTGTAAATACAAATTGTTAATATCGGTTTTAAATATCGTGGAGTGACTACGAGATCGATTTTATTCAGATTCACTTTTTATTTTTATAATATCCATGCTGCATCTCATGTCTCCATTTCCATCATAAGACTTCACAAATTTAGCAATATATGTTAAACGAATAAATATTTGTGGAAGATTGGAAATAACTTCTAGACAATTTCAAAAATATGTAGCCATTTGTAGATATTTTTTTTAAATTTTTGTACATTTTTAACCCTTGCCAGTAGGCGACATATACATTTATTTATGTATATCTAGACATTTTTGTACATATTAAAATTTTTAAGTTACATTTAAACATCACTAGAAATTAAAAATTAATACATTGGCAAAAGAGTTGAAAAAATATTTTAAAATTACCATTTGATTTACTGATTTTTTATATATCTATTCAGGCTTGTCCATAACTACAGAGTTGGCAGGGTTACTTCAACAAGCGGCTTCAGAAATGAATCGGTACTCGAAGCTAATTCAGGCCGAAGAAGCGAGGGAGACGAGGCGTGATCTGAGTCGCTTAAAATCCCTTTACTCAGAAAGGAATAAATTAAATGAAAAGTATAGGGAACTAGAATTGTGTATCAAGTCCCTATACAGGAATATAATTTATAAACGCATGAAGTAAGATATTTTGACATTTCTGGGCCAATTGTCGGATAACACAGCTAAGTTTTGTTTGCAGACTCCTGCTTTAACATATCATGTCTTAAATAAGCATATGTTCAGGATTATGTATTCTTGGACCACGTCGTGTAGGAGGTACTCTTTTCGATTGAATTGAATAGGTCCTATTCAGTTTCCTTTTCTTTTCATGATCGTTCTCAGTGAAGTCTTTTATGGACTTATTCTTTTGTTATCTTGTCAGTCCACTTTTTTTTCTCCATTCACCTGTCTCCTGCGCACCACATTTTAAAACTCTCCAAATAGTTCTTTTTCTTAGAGTCCATGTCCCTGATCCGTAAAGAGCTATGCTCTAGACATAACATTTTTTTTATCAATATCATCCACAAGTCGAGACTTGGTTGGTTCTCAGTAGTGTTCTCAACTTCGCAAACTCCACCTTGGCGCTTGCGATCTTTGTCCTGATGTTTTTCGTGCTGTATTCGTTTCTGGTCAGAATGCTTCCTAAATATTTGAAATGATCAACGTCTTCCAATTTTTGATTTTTTACTGTTATCTTCAGAGTATCATCTCGTTTTGATACTCTCATCACTTCCAATTTGCTGATGCTGATTTCCGTCCCATATCTTCTACCCATTTCGACGATTCTGTCCATCATGTTTTGCAGCTCGGTTTGGTTTTTGATATTACCACTAGATCAATCATTTTGCCATATAAAACAAAATATGTCACCAGGAATAGCTGTTACACCTACCATAATTCCTTGAACCGCATAAGTTAAAAAATATTTTTTAAACATCAGTTTATTTACAGAGATATCGCACCTGTCACCAGAAGGGTGAGCATACGTGAATTGGGCCGCTTGATAAGAAAACACCCGGGACTATTCAAGTCTATGACAAGGTATATATATATATATATATATATATATATATATATATATACTAGCTGACCCGACAGACGTTGTTCTGTACTCATGTCTACAATTTTTCAATTTTTTATACTAATATTTACTGCTTAGTTAAAAATAATAATTACTGTTTTTTGAATTACTATTTACACCAATATATGAGTGATGTTGAATGCAGAACTATTTCAAATAAAATGATTGTTCTCAATTCCCACAGTTAACACTTTAATTATTCATTTAAAAAATATTAAAAAATGTTCAATAAAATTGTATATTAAAAATTATACACTGCGATTTATAGAACAAATTTATTTCCAATAGCTCAATTTATTTTATTGCATTTAAGGGTTATATAGTATTTTTAGTCATACCTGTAAATGTGGATGTATAAATGAATGATTTTTTGTTTATTCACGACTAAAACATTGATTTTCCAAATTTATCACACTAAAAATAATCGTCTGCCTTTGTGATTTATGGTTATAGCATAAGATACACGTGTTGAAAATTGAAATTTTTTAAAAAGTACAACAAATTCAGAAAGAATTAATATATAGCATTCGCGGCAAAGGTGCAATATCACCTTTTATTTTTCTACCCAAAATATATGCTTCAATAATGTTGCCTATAATTTTTATAATTTCGTACCATATTTTAACTGGCTTTTAGTAATTTTAATATCTAAATTACATTTTTTTCTCCAATAAATCAATATACATTATTGCTTAAGTTTATATTTGAAGTGAATTAATTTGTCAAATCCTGTTCACATGTGCTCTATTCAACTTACAATCAACAAAATTATTGCTCTGTGAATTTTTTTACTGTGCTCCAATTTACTTGATATTTTGGAAATAGGCTAATCTTTATCTTAATTTCAATGTTTTTAACAATTTGCACTCCGTCACCATCCACAGCATTAATTGAATTATTACTCTTTTAATTCTGATTTTATCAGAACTTGTAATACACTATTTTAAAGGTTTTAGCTAACAATACATTTAAAATTCTATGTAATTCTGTCGACCATTTTCGAACTTTATCCAGACATCTAAAAGAAACTAATGCCGTATATCATACATATCAATTAAAAGAAGAGAAGGCTTATAGGGTTGTTCTTAGAAATGTACACTTTTCAACAAGCACAGATGCAATTAAATTAGAACTATTAAAACAGGGTCATGTCGTACGTAATATCCTAAATATTAGACATAGAATAACAAAAGAACCTCTTAATATGTTTTTTGTTGATCTGGAACCAAATAGAAATAACAAAAATATTTATAACATTTATAAATTATTCAACTGCATAATACGCGTCGAACCACCGAGAAAGTCCAACAACATAATACAATGCACTCGCTGTCAACTCTTTAATCACACCAAAAAATACTGCAATAGACCATTTGCTTGCCTAAAATGCGGTGACAATCATAATACTATAGCTTGTACCAAAGATCCGAATGCTCCGGCATGTTGTTATTTTTGCGACGGTGCTCATCCAGCTAATTATCGCGGTTGCTCATACTTCCAAAAAATTAAAGAACAAAGAAACAAAACTCCAGTAAATCAATCAGTCATAAATCCAAATCCAAATAACCAAAATTTTAAAAATTCTAATAATTCTAATTCTAATAATAAAATAAACAACATTTCTCCGGCCTTAAATCCAACAATTCAAAATTCATCCTATGCAGACATTGCAAAAAACAATTACTCTGCTTCTAATCATTCACCTTCAAATCCTGATTCTGATTCTCTAGCAACACTTATTTTAGAATTTAAAAATATCTTCAATCAGCTTTTGCAACAGAACACCATAATAATAAATATGTTATCCACGTTAGTCAACAACAAAAGCAATGGCAAAAATAATTAAAATTGCTGAATGGAATGCCAACGGTTTAATACCTCACAAAAATGAAGTAGAATGTTTTTTAAAGTTAAACTTAATAGATATCTTATTAATCTCAGAAACTCACTTCACTGAAAAAAACTACTTCAAAATTTATAACTACACTACTTATAATTCAAATCACCCAAGTGGCAGGGCTCGCGGCGGTTCGGCTATATTAATCAAAAATAATATAAAGCATTTTGTTCTACCAAATATTTCTGATGATTTTCTACAAGCAACTCAAATTTCTGTTGAAACAAATTTATATAATTTTTGTGTTTCTGCTGTTTATTGTCCACCAAGATTCAAAATTTCTTGTGCTCAGTTTTCTTCATTTTTCTCTCAATTAGGTAATAAATTTATCATTGGTGGTGACTTTAATTGTAAACATATTGCCTGGGGTTCTAGACTGACTACAGCCAAAGGAAAGATTATTCATGCAGCCATAGGGCAAAATAACCTCTCCTTTATTTCAACTTGCAGTCCAACTTATTGGCCTTCTGACCCTACTAAAGTTCCAGACCTTTTAGATTTTTTTATTGTGAAAGGTATTGATCTTTCAAATCTCAATATTGAATCTAGTTACAATCTCTCTTCAGATCATTCTCCAATACTTGTGACGTTTAGCACATTTCCTACTCCAGTTATCAACAATCATATTCTACACAACAATCTTTCTAACTGGATTCAATTCAAATCCATACTTGATTCAAAATTATTTCCAAAATCTAGGCCTACAAGCGTTATTGATATAGAAAATAATATAGATTATTTTTCTGAGATTGTACGTGAAACAACCAAGCAGATCACCCCGAACATTAATCCAAGAAATGATAATCTAATAATTCCGCAAGAGATTAAGAAGCTAATTGCACAGAAACGAAGAGCAAGACGAACCTGGCAACATTCTCATCTACCAACGGATAAGACATCGCTTAATCAACTCAATAACACGCTGAGGAAAAAAATGAAAGAATGGAAGAATTGTACATTCAGGTCGTATATATTGCAGTTAAATAGGTACGATAATTCCATATGGAAACCAATCAGAAACAAAAGTAAACCCCTACAACAAAACCCTCCTCTAAAAATAACCAACCAAAACGGATTCATTTGGGCAAAAAGCAACGAAGAAAAAGCGGAGGCAATTGCTGATCATCTAAGTAGCATTTTTAGCGCTCGAAATATTTCCCAGAATAATTTAATTAACAATTTCGTAAATCAACCCATACATTCTACACCGTTAGGACATTTTTCACCAAATGATGTCTTATGTGAAATAAAAAGGATAAAAAATAGATCTTCGCCAGGTATGGATAAAATTACTCCAAAGATGTTAAAAGAATTGCCTACAAAAGGTATCTTATATATAACAAATATTTTCAACGCCATACTTCAATACAATTATTGGCCCACAGCGTGGAAGACTGCAGAAATTATTATGATCGCTAAACCAAACAAAAACCATCACACTGCTAGTTCATACCGTCCTATCAGTCTTTTATCGATATTATCGAAAATTTTAGAGAGACTTTTGTTGCAGAGATTGTCAGAAGATCATCCGAATGATAGTTGGATTCCTCACCATCAGTTTGGCTTCAGAAAAAATCACTCTACAATTCAACAATGCAACAGAACGGTGTCTCGTATTCTTGAAGCCATGAATAGAAAGGAACACAGTGTAGCCGTATTCTTAGATGTCAGTCAGGCTTTCGATAAGGTTTGGCACTCAGGACTCCTATATAAAATCAAAACAACTTTTCCAAACTACTTCAATATCTTAAGCTCATATTTGCTTAATAGAAAATTTAGAATCAAAATTAAAGATGTGACTTCGAGCATCAGAAATATAGAATGCGGGGTACCACAGGGCAGTGTGCTAAGCCCTATACTTTATCTTCTTTTCACAAACGATATGCCCACAGATGATCTTCTAACCATATGCACTTACGCCGATGACATAGCAATTATTTCATGCAATTCCGATATTAGAACAGCAACTTGTCAGTTACAAAATTATTTATCTAGTCTCGAAAAATGGTTTTTAGATTGGAATATCAAAATCAATATCGAAAAATCTCAGCACATAATTGTTTCTCTAAAACATCACAACAGTCCACCTATCATCATGAACAATTCAATAATTCCACTATGCAATTCTGTTAAATATTTAGGCATGCACATTGATTCGAAATTGACATGGAGAACGCACATTGAATATAAAAAGAAACAAATCCAACTGAAAATAAAAGATTTTTACTGGCTTTTTGGGAGGAAATCTGAAATCTCTCTCGATAACAAGGTACTTTTGTATAAAACTATCATAGTGCCCATTTGGACTTATGGAATCGAACTATGGGGTTGCTCATGCAAATCTAACATAAACATCATTCAAAGGTGCCAGAATAAAATTCTGCGTATCCTTACTAATGCGCCTTGGTATATTTCGAATTTTTGCCTACATAAGGATTTGAAAATCTCAACAGTCAACGAAATGATCAAGATTAGAAGTTCATCTTTTAACAACAAATTAATCCAGCATGCAAATCCCACAATTCAAGCGATTCAGAGACCGATAAGAAGATTGAGCAAGAAATGGCCTTCCGATCTACCAAACACCTAGCCCAATGTCTGCACGCGTCCTGACGTAGTACGCGGCATACATCATCACGTCATAGTTCATTTATGTTATTATTTTTGTATTACTGTTTTAATTTAATTTTTTTTTCAACTTTTTTCATTTTATATTCAATGTATTGCATTTTTTGTTTTTTTGTATTTTTTTTTGCTCATATCAATTTTGTAAATAAGACATTAAAGTCTTGATTAACAAAAATAAATTGTAACAAAAAAAAAAAAAAAAAAAACTATTTTAAAGGTGATTAAATGAGCTACAACTTTCTCTATTATTAATTTTACCGTAACTTCTCTTATTGTAAAACGGCGAAGGGTTAAAGGGCTCGAAAGACCTCTGGTTGGACAGCTCCTTAATTAATCATACATCTATCAATATTTGCGTAACGAAAAAATAATAAACAATAATAATTAGTCAGAAAAATACCTCGAATTTTCATATATATATACTTTTGTACGTATTC
This sequence comes from Ctenocephalides felis, assembly GCF_003426905.1. Classification (NCBI taxonomy): domain Eukaryota; kingdom Metazoa; phylum Arthropoda; class Insecta; order Siphonaptera; family Pulicidae; genus Ctenocephalides; species Ctenocephalides felis. Next base: position 223,791 of record NW_020539880.1, read on the forward strand.
TTTCAGAGGTATTATGATGAGAAATTGGTTGTTTTTTTTTTCATGAAATCATTAGTTTTTTGAGAATCATTTGTACTAAAGTTGTGGTATTTTCTAGAATCCATCAAGATCTCTTAAACCAAGTTAATTCTAGATTGAATACGATTATTTATCCATCACGCTTGCGTGCTGACTCATAGCTGTCTAAAAGTATTAAAAGATGTACATTGAATTAAAGCAGATGATTGATTTTACTCTTACAGTTGGTAATTTTTTTTTGTTAGTAAATAATATTCTCACCATAAAACCCAACTAATTCCATAGATACTTGATTCCATGTATCTTGTGGCTCTACACGTTTCTACACATTAGACCCGTACGGTTTTTTCTGAAAGGCCACCAGCACTTGCTGAACCATCATTGTTAATAATCAACCAATTACTCAGAATCTCCGGGTAGAAGGTGGATTTGTCAACAATGACAGCAAATGGTTTTGTTCTAAAAATTAAAAAGTGAAAGCATACGTATCTAATATAATATATTCTTGAAACACAAAATTAATTTACCCCAGCTGACGATTCATAGTATTAAATTAAACTCGCAATGACTGCACACGATAAATAAATCTAACTAAGGTAAACGTACACTATTCCGGGATAGTACATTATTACGGGAGTTTTTCATTTTGATCGCAAAATAAGAAAACAGTCGGTGAATAATAATTTTAAACAATACCACATAAACTATAATTCGAATCTCATCAAATGAGCAGATTTTCCATTTTAAATATTAGTTTTTAAAACCATATAGAGCTTCTGAACGCATCTGTCATAACCCGATCGCCATTTACGTACAGTCCTGTTCCTAGACAATATTAGAATACCCCGTGGTCCTGTTGTTAGTTAGGTTAATGTGACGCTACAATTGCTTAAGATTTTTATGTGACACTGGTAAGCTTATTCAATATAAATTTGTGATATTATTGTTAAGAAATAATAAGTGATAAGTTTTATAGTTAAATCGAGCAAATATGTTTTAAGAAAGTGTCAATTTTGTGACTCCCGTAATTAAGTTCACACAATTGAGGCCATGGGGAGTTATCTTCGAACAAATGCGCGTTGCACTGTTTTGGTCCTGAGTAGTTTCAATTTTTAAAAACAGATGGCTCATGTGCACTCAATTTCAACTACAAATTGTTCGTGGTTCATGCAAGTGGCTGTCAAGTATTTGATCGCTGTATGGCTATACGAATAACCTAACTTTTTGAACTCGTGTTGTTTCTAATTAATTAATTTTGTTTAAGTGAACATTTGTGAAATTTAATATGGCAAAGTGTTTTTATAGTACCCAAAAAAGTGTCAAGTGCGGGTTAAAATATTTAGCTATTCCAATACAAGTTTCCGCAAAGGTATTTTTTAATAATAATTGCAGCAATAATTATATATAATCAAGATATGTCAACATGTTATTATATTGAATAGGTGTCTTGGGGGTACCTGCAAATTGCTGCAAAATGCACGAACAAAGCGCAGGAGTACTTTTGACAACCAAGGAATGCAATATGTAATGACAAGAAGGATTCATAAACAATGCAATAATTTAAGGAATGGTCTACTATTTTTGGAGACAAATATTTATTTTGCCATGTCCTCAAACATTGAGAAAGTTGCATTCTCAAGTGTATAGCGGTATTCATGAGTGTCTATTTAAAACATTAGGTTCAGCTATTTCTTTTAAAAAGTATTAGTAACAGATACTGTGTTTTGATGTTTGATGACATACCATTATCTTCGGAATTGTTATATGATTGGATTGAATCTCATATTGTTGAAGTTGCAAAACAGTTATTCAGCTAGTATGGTTTAAATGTTCATCAACGTAAGTTCATTGTTATATTTAATAAGATTATCTATTACATTAGCAAATGTAAACACTTATAAAGTAAACTAGTATTGGTTTAAATGTTCATCAATGTAAGTTCATTGTTATATTTAATAAGATTATCTATTACATTAGCAAATGTAAACACAAGAGAATCTATACCATACATAATATTTTAATGTATTTTGATTGAAGATTAGTGTTATAATATTCTTCAAATAAAACTTGCGTAACATCCCAATGTAATGTTTAAATTCAGGATATATTTGTTACCGACCTTGGGAATCAAAAATATTGCTTTTATCTTTTGATTCATAAACAATTGTATGTGCATAAAACATTATTCTGTTCATTGTAAACACTTTGTTGATCTTTTATGGCAATTTCAATGATAATGTTTTCATGATGAATCATGGCTAAATGTAATGTTATAAAACACTCGTACAGAAACTATTCAAAGGTTTCGTTAAATGCAACTTTACTATTAATTCATTAGATAGCAAAATAACTATTATATGCAGAATTAATAAAGAACAATGTCTCGTAAATGTGTTCTAATCCTAGGAATTTGAATTTCTCTCAATTTTGATATCAATATATATATATATATATATATTATGTTTTTAGGACTTTTTTGTTTGTGAAGTATTTGTACTTTTTAACAAATTATTTGTTTTTTTCTTAACCCTTTAAATTTTTGTAATATTTGTCATTCATTCTAAATTTGTAATTTCATTGCGTGCCTTGTGCTTGTAGTTTCTTCTTAGTTTTTAAGATTTTAATATATTAATATTAGTCATTAAGTAATTAATATTAGTAAGTTATTTGTGCTTAGTTTAGTTAAATACTTCTGTGGTTTTTTTCACTTAGATATTTAGTTTTTGAAATATTATTTAAGCATAATTGTGAAATTATAATACTTTTATAATTATGTATAATAATTATCATATTTTCAAACATTCCATAACTGTAATTATAATTGTTAATATAAACATAATTTTAATTGTTCTTTAAACATATGTAATATCTTTGAAAATATATATTTTGTATTTCGTATGATTTGTACTTATTTCCAATATTAAAAATAATTCAGGTTTTTGGGGCTGTATACGATACGTACAAATTAAGAAGTAAAACCAGGGGTAATTTAAATATTATACATGTGCTGCCATCTATTTTTAAAAATTTGTATTTCAATCGAGGTAACGTCAAACCGCCAGACATAGCGATCTATTATACTTGTTTATCTATGATTGAGGCATTGAACGTTATTCCGTGAGTGTCACGCAATTAGGAAAAGTAGACCTGAATTATTTTAGTCTTTTATTCTCAATTATGCTTAAATTTAGTGGTGTTTTTAGTGTTACTAAGTTTGGTGATGACCACAGAATATTGTGACCTAATTACGGTATATGTTCTTTTTAATTTTTAACCCTAATAATTGAGTTTGAAATTACTACTCTTTAGCATGAAAATATATGATTTTTTTTACTTATTTCCATTATTCCCATATACATAAAATATGGTAGTAATGAGAGAATCAGATGTTTCTTTTATTTCATCTACGATAAATCATTTGTGTAATGTCAAAGCTTATAGAAATAGGGCAAAACCCGTAGTGCACTTGTTTTCTATCAATGACGCACGATATTTATAGAGCACGAATCACTAGTGTGCGGGTATGTGTGTATGTATGCAGCGAATTAGGTATTACCGTAAATACGGTAGTTTTGATTTGCTTAATACTTGCAACGTACTTGACAGTTTATGTAAATTTTATATATAAATATATAACTTTTAAATATTTTTTTTAGTTTTTCAAAGTACCGATGGCTTCAAATAAATATTCACATGAAACCCTAGAAAAGGCTTTAAAAGAAATTCGCGATGGTACTTTATCTGTTTACAAAGCTTCCAGAACATATAAAATTCCAAATCAAACCTTATATGATAAATACAAAAAAGCAAGGAAAATACAAAAAGCAAGGTCGTGCAGGAGCTCCAGCAGTGCTGACCCCCGAAGAAGAAAACCTTATTGTTGAATGGGTTATAACGATGGCTCAAATGGGTTTTCCTGTAACGAAAATCATTTTATTACATTCTATACATAAACTGGTTGCTGAACTCGGTCGGTCTAACAAATTTAAGGAAGGATATCCAGGTCGGCATTGGTATGAGGGTTTTCTTAGAAGAAACCCTTTGATTAGTAAAAGAATATGTCAACCCTTGACTACGGCTCATGTCAGTGTGAATGAGGTGAAAATTAGGGCATAGTTCAAGCGAGTTGAGAAATATTTTCAGGAAAATGACTTTAGTGAGCTTTTACAAGACCCATCTAGAATTTTTAATTGCGATGAATCTGCATTTTTCCTGTGCCCAAAAGGTCAAGCTGTTTTAGCTAAAACAGGTTCCAAATCTGTACATTGCAGATCAGGAAATGATGAAAAGGAATGCCTTACAGTATTGATCGGCGCTTCTGCAGATGGGAAGTTGATGCCAGTTCTGTCATTATTTCCTTATAAGAGGATACCATCTAACATATTAGCAAAATACCCGAAAACCTGGTCCATAGGCAGAAGTGATAAAGGGTGGATGACCAGCGAAAACTTTCTTGAGTATATTGGAAATGTTTTCAATCCCTTCCTTATAAACGAAAATATTGAAAAACCAGTTGTTTTATTTTTGGATGGTCATGTTTCGCATTTGTCCTATCACCTGTGTCAATTATGTAGAGAAATTGGCATTATTTTGGTTGCCTTATTGCCCAATTCAACTCATATTTTACAGCCTATGGACGTAGCGGTTTTTCACAGCTTAAAAAGTGCCTGGAGTAGAAATGTATATTCTTGGCGAATAGAGAATAATGCACGTCGTTTAAAAAGAGAAGATTTTGGACCAATTATTAAGAAATCTATTGATGAGGCAGTAAAACAAGAGACAATAAGAAATGGTTTTCGCAAATGTGGACTATACCCATTTGATGAAAACGCCATTGATTACAGTCGACTTGTCAAAAATACTGCTCCATCATCTAACTCAGATTTGCCAGCAAGTTCAATAGGTTCATCAACATTACAAACTTCAAATAATTTTGTTGCACACTTTGAGGCACATTTGCGAATGGCAAAATTAAATGCATTTCAAAATTGCTATGGAGAGTGGAATGGGGATTTAGAAGATACAAGTTTATACAACTATTGGAAAAGCACTAGACAAATGTATTCAAATCCTCGCAATCATATGGTTCCTTCTCTGGAGTCTTTGCACTTGGGTGACTCTACGATAGATGCAAATAATTATACGCTTTCAGAAATTACTTTAGACTGGCCAAATGAGGACTTGACATTGGATGGAATTGAAGAACATAATACCTTAATACAGTGCTCAACGCCTGCGACAATGAACAGCAAAGCAACAAGCTCAAAAATTATTGATAGAGAAGATATAGAATATGAAATATTAGAATTAATTGATGAACAAAATGATACAAATTCAAGTACTGAAATAGCCAGGGATTTAAATATATACACTATTACAACTATGGAAAGTGCTGCTAATAATTTGTCCGAAAAAGAAAACACAACCAAAGAAAATAAAACAGTTCAGCCCTTACTTCTAGAAAACTCAAATAAGTCTGAAACAACTCCACCACGAACTCTTTGTACAGATTTACATAAGATGCAACCCTGTTTTCCGACCCCGTTCAAAAACGCCTTGATATGGCCAGAAACTCCTACAACTGATAAGAATAAAAAAATAGGTAAAAAGAAATTAATTCCAACCATAGCAACATGTGAAGAGTATATAGAACATCAGAGGCAATTAAACCAAGAAAAAAAGGATAAAGAAGAAAGGCTGAACAAAGAAAAAAAGATCGAGAAATCAAAAAAATAATGTAAGAAAAATAATAATAAGAAAAAGAAAAGAAAAGTCGCGACGAACTCAAAAGACCTCAAAAGAACTAAATGATGACAAGGAAAATCGTAATACAGAAAACAAAGAAAACAAAAGTACCATTTTAAACAAAGGCGATTTTGTGGTAATATACTATGAAGGTGAAAAGTTTCCTGGAAAAATACTCGGAACCTCTAATGATAAGACTGATCAACCAAAGTACCTAGTCAAAACTATGACTATGAGCGGTTTTGCAAATGGAAGAGTTAACTGGCGTTGGCCTGATAAAGACGATGTGTTAGATTATGATGCCAAAGATATAGTGCAAAAAATAAAACCACCAATTCCAGTAAATAAAAGAGGTGTATTTTCTGTACCTGATTTAATCTAGTAAATTTAAGGACTTTAAAGATTATTTACATTTGTTGATGAAATTGTTATTTTTATTTGGTGTTTAAATTTTTTATTTAGAGTTTGAAGTATATATTTACATAAAGTTTATATTTTCATTAAATAAGAAATATAGTTTAATAAGAAAATTATGTATTAACCCTCTAGAGCTTATTGTTATATGATCTCATACTTTAAATATATTTTGAATGTTAAGTAATAAATATATTTATGCAGATTTAGGATTGATAATTGATATTGAATACATAAATTATATCCTCTTTGTTTCATATTTTTTATTTGATTTATTTTTTCATTCCAGTTTGATTTATTCATATCATTTCCAGTGTTACAATAATTACTGTAATTTTAATACCAGCTTTTATTTCATTTTTGTTTTGGAAGTTTTATAATCACTTATACTGTTCAAATTTCCATGAAAATATATTAAATGTGTTTAAAATTATATCAAAATATTATTTATCAATTAACCGTACTTTTCATAACCTACAAATATATTTATCAAGGCATTACGATCAAAAATGTATGCTTCGAGCGCTATCACGGAATAGTGTATAACGACTCCTGGCATTAGGTTCATGAACCGAATTTTATCACGGAATTAGAGACAAACGCGTGGTTCACCAAAATGCCGATTATTTCTATAAATGGCGTTCTACGACGAAAAATCTTGTTTTATAATAATCTCAAAGGTCTAATTAATAAAATATAACAGATTTAGTTCGTCCACTTTCCTATTTTCTCTAAAATTCGTCTTTAAAGTCAAACGTTTCTTAACATCCCGTAATATGGTACGTTTACCTTAACCTTCACTCCGGGATGCGCCACAAAGAATGAATTGTTCACACTACTTAAAACACGTGTTGTTTTAGCGTGAACTTGCTTATGTTGGTGCATGTCTACCAACCTTAGGTAACACGTAGTGTTACCATGATACCAACTATTACTAAACTATGACAGAGGCTGGCGACATGACTAACCACACAAAAATTAAAATAAACACATGTTTTAAAACATTAACACACGTATTAAATTAACTAATTTAATTAAATTAAATGAAGAATACGCCAGATTGTTGCTCAAACCAAAAAACATATTTTAAGTAATATAAATCGAAATCGAAATGAAACTAATGGACCGATTCTGCCTTAACATGGCTACGCTCAGTTATCGCACTTGCATGGTAGCATAACATGCCTCGCGTAAGTGTATGTTGAAGATTAGTTATTCTCGGCGCACCGATTTTATGAGAGTGAATCGTGTTGTGGCGTAACATGAGCGAACACAGTTTTTGGTTTTTTGATGTTGGCTCTCTGTGTTTGTACTCTCGAAATCGGCAATAATCTATCTCTACGGTGCTGACGCGAACGGTTTTTTCAATTTTGGATATACTAGTACCGATACTTTCAGTCGAAAAGCGTTGTTCATGATTTTTTTTTTTTGGTAAATATATAAAATATATATTACATTCAAAATGGCCAGTGATACGCAAATGAAAAGGGCAAAAAAAACTAATCCGGCGCAGTATGAAATATACGTTGATTTTTTAATCAGCAACCCACAATTCGTTACTAATAAATTAAGCCCCTCGTTCGACAAGGATTATTTCAGAGCAAAGTGGGAGGAATTGACCAATTTGTTAAACTCATGTGGTCATGGGCCTCATAGGCCTACTGAATCCTGGATGAAGGTAAAAGATTTTGTTGCTAGTATGTTATATTTTGAAAATGATAATTCATATGTTATTAAATCAATATAGATATTTGCGGGTTGGAAAAACCAGATAAAGACCAAAGCAAGGAAACAAAAAGCTCATACTTTAGCAACAGGAGGTGGGCCTGCATTGACCAATTGCTTGACAGAGGTCGAACAAAAGGCCTTAGGTGTTTGGGGTCTTGGGTCAATTGATGGCCATCCAGATCTGGAAATGGATATTGGACTAAATGTAATTTCATTAAATATATATATATATATATATATATATATATATATATGTATATATACATATACACATATTAAATTTTTTAATAGTATCCTTTCAATGAATCTGTCAGCAACGAGGCTGAACTTGATTCTGTTAATGTTGATCCTGAGGTAGAAGTTATAATGCCACCTCCAGAATTTTTAGATGATGCCCCTAGACCACCAATGCAGAGACGAAGAACTCCTGGCAATAGTAAGTATAATTTTTCTTCTATTTTAAATATTACTTATATTACTATGTGATACATTCTGCATTTCATTATTTTAAGATGAATTAAATCACCTCGTAAACTCAATGGAATTCGTATTGAAAAGACAAACAGAGTCTCTTACTAACATGATGGAGAAACAGACAGAGGCGCTGCAATGCATAGCCGATCAATTGAAAATTCTCAATGATATATTAAAAATAGATTTAACAGCCAATAAATTTTGTTTTATATTCCTTTATATATATATATATTTATTTATTTATTTAAAATAATCACATTCATGTACCTATAAAAATAAAATCTTTTTTTTAAGTGAATAATATGGTATTAAAAATATCTTCTGGCATAAGAATTTCTGATATTATATGCCATATTATCTGCCTCATTGTATACTTCTGAAATATTAAAATCAATTAATTTTAACTTCACATTTGAAATACAATTATTCGGTATCTAACCATTTCCACTATCATTACTATATTCCGTCAGTTCTTCATCCAGAGGAATATTATTTTCTCTGCATATATTATGCAGAGTAAATACTGCATATACAATTTTTCCTGCCACATCAGGTGTATAATGCAGTGTCCTATGACGATGCAAACATCGAAAACGACTTTTAACAACACCAAATGTTCTCTCTATTACATTGCGAGTTTTTTTGGAGCCACTATACTTACGTGTGTGCAGTCTATGCACCCAATAATGCCAGGCATGCCAAACTTCGTATAAAATCTGTTAAATAGCAACATATTACAGACCATGTTCAATGTACACGAAGTGGTGTAACATATACCTCTTTTTATTTTCATCTCTTTCTGATGGGTTTTAGGAAAATTCACGTACTTTGGAGTAGCATGCTTTATAATTAATCAGTCACTGTTTTAATGCAGCGACTAACTGAAGGCTGGCTCATAGAATTTAAATGGCAATTGCCTACATCAGTCTGATATGAGCCATGACCAAAAAAATGAATCGCTGCAAGTACCTATAATGAAATTTCAGTTATTAGTATTTCAAAAAAATTAATTCATTTTAATTTCCAATACCTGCAAATAAAAAGGGATACTCCATGATGCTGTATGAGTCTCCGCATGTGGTTCCAACAGTTCTATTAAATCTTTCATAACATTTTTCGTTAATCGAATTTTTTTTATAAAAATCTCATCATTCACTTCCCATACATTATCTGCATCTCTGAGATACCTAAGGACGTATCTTTGCCTGTATCTAAAATGTTGTGGCATTTAATAATTTTAATATCTTTGAGTAATACATTCGTATGAATTATATTAAAATTCAAACATACCTTCTTCTCCTACTATCTGCTGCCCAAATTATTCCAAAAAACGCCATACTAACAATTTGAAATTCCCAATAAAAGCTAAACCAAACCTAATAATATCACTTTGCTTACATTAATCATAACCTCAAAAAAACATGTTAAACGCATAAATGTCAAAATAGCAAATGTCAAATCTGTTCATAGTACAACTTCTCGTCAATGTTATAGCGATAAGTGCGTGTTTCTGACTACGTTTATCGGTCAGAGGGCTAGCGTAACATTAATGTTATCATATGATAAAACACATACCGCCGAGAATAACTGTTACACTTATAATGACATTTTAAACGAAATAAGTGTGAACTTGTCGTAAAATTGAAACCGAGAATCGGCCCATAAATCTTCTGAACTAGAAGTAAGAAGAAGTAATAATTATATAGAGAACAGTAGAAATACTTATGAAGGTTCTAGTACATTTTTAAATCAATTGGATACTAACTTGGAGCAACAACATTTTGAAAATAATGCCACTTCAGATATTTTGTTTATCAAAAGATTGGTGTTACTATCCATACTGCCTTTGCCGAAGATATACGACCTTTAGAAAATAATGCCATTTCAGATAATTTTTTTTGGCCTCTATGATACTGTCCATATTTTTTAGCGGAAGATATATCTTGGCAAAGAGAGACAATTTGACTTTGAATACTGTAAGTACACTTTTAAAAATTTGGTTAAGCAAGGTCACAAGGACCTACCTGTGGATGCTCGAACATTATTGGGAACACCCAAAACATGCAACAAAAGCTATCCAAAAAATGAATAGGGGATTTTATATGCATTTTGGTGTGGAAAATGGAATTTTTGGCTCGATAAAGAAACATTTTTTAGAATGTCCAGAGAACATTTTCCTACAAATAAATTGTGATGGAATGTGTCATTATCAAACAGCTCAAATAGCAGTTTTTGGCCTATTATGTTAGTGTTAGATATTTATGAGAAAGTCGAGCCATTTATGGCTGGTGTACAACATGGCAATGGAAAGCCAGCTGATGCCATATCTACCTGAGCCAATTTGTGAATGAGATGAATACAATTTTGAAACGTGTGTGTTGTATTTAAGAGAAAAAAAGTGTAATGTATTAATATCAAAAATTGTATGCGATAGCCCGGCTCGACCTTTTATAACTTATGTAAAAGGTCATGCTGGATATTTTAGTTGGCCGAAGTGCATTGAAGAAGGCATTTTAAAAAACACGTAGTTTTAACGGAAACTGATGCCATGCTGAGAACGGATCAATCAAATTTAAATCAAAACAGCACTCGGAGCACCATACTGGTGTATCTATTCTAGAGGATTTGGGGATCGGTATGGTTTCCCAAGTTGCATTGGATTATATGCACATGGTGTGTTGGGGGGTGACAAAGCGCCTAATTGCTCTCTGGATGTGCGGATCTAGATATATTCGCTTTACGGAAGAACAAAAAAGGAATATGAACAATTATATAATAAAGCATAGAAAGTTGCTCCCTTCGGAATTTTCCAGATTGCCTAGAAGACTAGAGTATCACAAACATTGGAAGGCCACTGAATACAGACAATTTTCATTGTAATCTGGATTAGTAATTTTGAGAACTGTATTAAGTAACCAATTGTTTTTAAATTTTCTGCATTTTAGTTTAGGCATTCGAATTCTATATGATCCCAGAGGCTGTCTCCACTGGAAGGTTTGGCAGGGGACTTGTTAAAACTTTTTGTTATTAATTATTCTGATTTATATGGATCAGATAGATTAACATTCAATATTCATAATATAATTCATTTAGCTGATGAAGTCAAGAAGTTTGGTTGTTCATTAGACAAATTTAGTTGTTTTCCATTTGAAAATTATTTCAGAAATGTGAAAAATAAGATTCAAGATTCACCCAAGCCCTTGCAACAATTAGTAAACAGAATGTGGGAACAGAACTGTTTTTATAACGTGAGAAAATAAAAATGGAGTTCAACATAAAGAGACGAAAAAATGCTCGAGCTTTGATAACTAAGTAAAAAGTCATGCTGGATATGTATAGTTGGCCGAAGTGCATTCAAGAAGGCGCGATTTTGAAAAACACGTAGTTTTAACGGAACTGATGCCATGCTAGAAACGAATCAATCATTTAAATCAAAACAACACCCAGAGCACCATACTGGTGTAAATATTCTAGAGGATTTGGGGATCGGTATGGTTTCCAAAGTTGCATTGGATTATATGCACATGGTGTGTTTGGGGGTGACAAAGCGCCTAATTGCTCTCTGAATGTGCAAATCTAGAGATATTCGCTTTACGGAAGAACAAAAAAGGAATATGAACAATTATATAATAATCATAGAAAGTTGTTTCCTTCGGAATTTTCCAGATTGTCTAGAAGACTAGAGGATCACAAACATTGGAAGGCCACTGAATACAAACAATTATTGTTGTATTCTGGATTAGTAGTTTTGAGACCTGTATTAAGTAACCAATTGTTTTTAAATTTTCTGCATTTTAGTTTAGGCATTAGAATTCTATGTGATCCAGAAGCATGTCTCCACTGAAATAGTTTGGCAGGGGACTTGTTAAAACTTTTTGTTATTAATTATTCTGATTTATAATGATCAAATAGATTAACATTCATTGTTCATAATATAATCCATTTAGCTTATGAAGTCAAGAAGTTTGGTTGTTCATTAGACAAATTTAGTTGTTTTCCATTTGAAAATTATTTCAGAAGTGTGGAAAATAAGATTCAAGATTCACCCAAGCCCTTGCAACAATTAGTAAACAGAATGTGGGAACAGAACTGTTTTATAACGTGAGATAATAAAAATGGAGTTCAACATAAAGAGACGAAAAAAATGCTCGAGCTTTTATAACTTATGTAAAAGGTCATGCTGGATATTTTAGTTGGCCGAAGTGCATTCAAGAAGGCGATTTTGAAAATACGTAGTTTAACGGAAACTGATGCCATGCTGAGAACGGATTTAACACATTCATGCCGGGGCCGATTTTTGCAAACTTCGTATCTCGATACGCTTTATCGGGCGGCGTGCATTTTCTTGCACGTTCAAATTTCCATAGACGCTGCATATCTGCTCACGATCAGGATTATTTCTTTAGATGAGATTATTTTATTATAAGGATTTAACTCTGCTGATATTTGAACCTTTTATTTTATAAAAGGTAGAATTATAAAGCTAGTGTAGAAACGCGGTTAGACTGACAGTTTTTACCTGTAAATGACGTTAGTTTCATTTTCGAATATATCCATTGTTGTTAGATAGAATAATTTTGCAGCTGACTCATTTTATAGATTTCTTTATAAATTAACATCGTTCATAATATTTTAATGCCTAAATTTTGCTTTAACAATCATTATTACAAGTAGTGTACATAGTGTTGGTTGTGGATTTTATTTTCGTATGTCTAAAATATCAACATGGATACAATAATGAGTGATTGTGATGAATATGTAATATGAGTAGAAAAAGGCATCAAGATTACGGATGATTTCTTATCTTCAAGATTGAAGAAGATTTTGTGTCTAAATAGTGAGGTGGATGATTGTTTTACTGAT